>NC_082683.1:72403778-72703778 GCF_949987515.2 Delphinus delphis
GATTTTCTGCATATACAATCATGTTATCTGAAAATTAAGACAGTATTATTTTTTCCTTTCAAATCTACATGCCTTTGCTTTCTTTTCTTGTTTTATTGCACTAGCTAGGACTTCTAGTACCATGTTGAATAGGAATAGTGAGAGAAAACATCCATGACATGTTTTTGATCTTAGGCATAAAAGTCCAGTTTTTCAGTATTATGTGTGATGTAGAATTTTTCTAGATTATTAAAATTAAGCTGGGAGAAGTCTTCTCTATTACTGGTTTGCTGAGAGTTTTTACCTTGAGTGGATGTTGAATTTTCACAGCTTTTCATGCCATAATTGATAAAACATATAATTTTTATTCTTTTCTCTATTGATTGATTTTTGAATGTTAGACCAGCATTGCTTACCTGGAATAAATCCCATTTGCATGTGGTGTGTAGTTCTGTGTTGTTTTTGTTTTTGTTTTTTTTTTTAATATTTATTGGAGTATAGTTGCTTTCAAATTGCTAGTTTCTGCTGCATAGCAAAGTAAATCAGTTATACATATACATGTAACCACTCTTTTTTAGATTCTTTTCCCATATAGGTCATTATAGAGTATTGAGTAGAGTTTCCCTGTGTTATACAGTTAGTACTTATTAGTTACCTATTTTATATATAACAGTGTATATATGTCAATCCCAATCTCCCAATTTATTTCTCCTTCCCTCTTGGTGACCATAAGTTTGTTTTCAACATCTGTGACTCTATTTCTGTTTTGTAAATAAGTTCATTTTTATCATTTTTTTAGATTCTACATATAAGCCATAGCACATGATATTTGTTTTTCTCTGTCTGACTTACTTCACTCAGTATGACATGTCTAGGTTCATCCACGTTGCTGCAAATGTCATTATTTCATCCTTTTTTATGGCTGAGTAATATTCCATTGTATATATACAGTGGTTCCTTTTTCTCCACTGTGGGGTGTAGTTCTTTATTGGCTTCTTTTGCTAGTATTTTGTTGAAAATTGTTATATTTATGTTCATGAGAGATATTATTCTGTAGTTTTCTTGTAATTTCTTCATCTGCTTTTGTTATTAAAGTAATTCTGCACTCATAGAGTAAGTTAGGAAGTGTTATCTATTGCTTTTATTTTCTAGAAGACATTGTGAAGAAGTGGTATTATTTATTTCTTAAATGTGTGGTAGAGTTCACCTGTGAAAATTTTCTGGGCCTAGAGCTTTCTCTTTTGGAAGGTTATTAATTATTCATTGACTTTCTTTAATAGACATAGGGCTTATTGGATTATCTAATTTTTCTTCTGCGAGTTTTATAGTTATATCTTTCAAAGGATTTGTCTAAGTAAGCAAATCTGTGGACATATAGCTGCTCACAGGATTCCTTTATTATACTCTTATTATACTTTTTCATTTCTTATGTAGGTAATTTGTATTTCTATCCCATTTGTTTTTGTTGGTTGGTCATGCTAGAGGCTTATCAATTTTGTTGATATTTTAAAAGAATCAGTTTTGGTTTCACTGATTTTCTCTATTGTTTTTCTGTTTTTTATTTCATATATTTCTGCTCTAATTTTTATTATTTTTCATCCTTTTCTTGATTTAGGTTTAAAAGTTACTTATTTCTCTTTTGTACTAAGAAAGAAGGTTCAGTTATTGATTTTAGATCTTAAATCTTTTCTAATGTATGAATTTAAAATTTTAATTTTCCTTCTCAGCACTACTTTAACTGTATCTTGCAAATTTTAATAAGTTGCATTCTCATTTTTACTTAGTTCAAAATATTTTTAAAAATATTCTCTTAAGGTTTTATTTGACACACTCATTATAAAATGTGTTGTTTAACTTACAAATATTTAGGAACTTTCAAACTAACTTCCTGTTATTGATTTATAGTTTGATTCTATTGTGTGAAAACATATTTTGCATGATTTCTATTCTCTTAAACTATTAAGGTATGTTTTACGGCCCAGAATGTACTCTATGTTGGTAAGTGTTCCATGTAAACATCAGAGGAATGTGTATTTTGCTGTTTTTGGATAGAGTATTCTATAAATATCAATTGGATCAAGTTGAATGATATTGCTGTTCTGGTCATCTATATCTTTATTGATTTTGTTTGCACATTTACTGATTTTCTGTCTACTTATTAGTTACTGACAAAGACACATTGAAGTCTTTAATTATAATAGTGAATTTGTATATTTCTTCTTGAGTTTCTAAACGGTTTTTGACACATGTATTTTGATGCTCTGTTGTTAAGTGCATATACATTTAGGATTGTTATATCTTCTTAGAGAATTGACACTTTTTCTTTATGCAGTGCTATAATAATCCTTGTTCTGAAGTCTGCATTGTCTGAAATTAGTACAGCTACTTCAGTTTCTCTTTTGTTTGTTTGTTTTGCTTACTATTAGTATCATATAGACTGAGAACTCTGCAGCCAATGTAGGGAGTTAGAGGTAGGTGGGGAAAAGGCTGGATGACTAGAGAAACACAAAAAATTAAGCTATTAACTACACTATGTTTTACTATATTTATATATGGTTCTAATGTGGTTAAGGTTCTCATTGAATATTAATACTATTTCAGTAAGTGATTATATTATGTTCATATTTCTCCTACAGTGTCTATTAAATAACTTGCATTATAGTAAGTGCTGTACTTAATATTATACTGTGTTAATGACAACTAATATTTACATATTTAACTGATTTTTAAGCTATTTTACATAACTTAGCTACTATTAGAGTTATGTTATACATAACTATGGTGTTTCATAAATATTTGTTGAACAAATGAATAACCTAACTAGAATGTTTATGCTGGAGAATAGCAAATAACTATAATTTATGAGGTAAAAGCATGAACATTCTTAAAAGATTTTTTATAAATTTAGACTGTGTTCGGTAGGAAGGGTGAAGACCAATAGTGTCTTCATGAAACCAGACTTTTAAGGTATTAAAATAGTTGCATTATGTAAAGTATCAAAGAGGGACACAGCTGGATGGTACTATATAAATTCAGTGTATTGAAGACATTAGAGTTAACTTTGCAGTTTGTATATAGTATAAAAAATGCAAATTAGTAATGATTATGTAGTTTACATGCACAATAAGGCTTACCTTAAGATGAGAGAGAAGTCTATTGATTTTCTTCTGGCCAATGAAAATTAAATAAAATTAATTATAAAAATATTCTGTTAATTCTTACCACTTACCATCAATGGAATTAGAGAAATAATTATGGTGACTGAGAAAAAAATATGTGCAAAATAAAGCTAATATCTGAGTCAATATATGCTTGCTTGTAACTCTTCAAAATTAAAATATTCTGTCATTATTTGTAAGTCGTTAATTACAACACACTAAACCAAGAAAATAAATTAAAAATGCAATTTTGTATTTTGAAACAAATCTAAATTTACTTGTCAGAAAGAGAGTAAGCTAAATTCTAAATCACATGTCTGAAAACAAAAATCTAGATAAAATTCTTGTGTTCTACCTCATCTACTAAATCTCCCTCAACATGAATGCACCACTGTCATCAAATGTGTATGAAAAGGAACAAGGATTTCTAAAATATTAAGGTCCCTTGCTTTTCAGAAGCAGTATATCCAGGCTGGGTTTGTTTATGACATAGCTATTTACATATTTATTTATATATTTTTCCTCTAATCTTATATTTTGGATTCTCACTTACAGAATGACATCACTCTGAAGGATTAATGACAGATAGATATAACTCCAGACTAGGGTTCAGGAAACTTCAGCTATTGCTTACCATGTTCGGATCTTTGGGTAAGATTTTAACTTATCTCTGTCTCACTTTCCTCTAAAGTGAGAAGGTTGAATTTAGCTCTAAAATCACAAAATAATGATTGTATTTTGCCACTTAGTTTTTTTTTTTTTTTTTTTTTTTTTTTTTTTTTACAGTGGATTGAATAGAAAAGTACTATTACTTAAGGATTTTGGTCTGTATATGTCACACAGAAAGATAAATTAAGTAACCATACCTTAGGAGATTATTAAAGAGCTTCTAAAATATGGCATGTGAAGGAAGCATCCCAGAGAAACTTTAACTATACAAGTATCTAAGTGCCTTGTGGCATAGATGCCCCATTTTAAAGCAATGATTAAATTAAGAATATCCTTGAATATTATCCACACAGCTAGAATAAAATTTGAAGAGACTGTCTTACATTCAGCTCTAAAATATGCCAAATTTGTGTTTATAAACAATTTTCATTAAGTCTGACAGACACAGCTGATCCAAGTTAAGTCTCTAATTCTGGGCATCCAAGGCCTCTGTCCTCTCTTTCTTCATCTCTTATTGTTTTCATGATGAGATGAATTAAAACTCTTATTTGTTATGCATTTGGTATACTACCATTCTTCTTGCTCATCTGTGCTTATAAGATTTTACTCTGCTTGCAAAAGTGTTCATGAGCTCTCAATTTTGAACAGCTGTGAGGAAGCCTGGTTAACTATTTGCAAACACCACCCAATGATCCTTGATGGTAATGGCAGTTTTGCAGAATACTGAAGTGCTATTTTATTCGGAGTGATAATGAGACTGTCTTGTCCAGGGGTCTGCTTATTAGACCAATACTGAACATTATCATTTAGTTGTGTGATGTAAAATAATTAGTCACATTTTTTTTATGGAGGCTGTAACCACAGTGGGAAATAATGGTGTGTACAGCTACAGCCTCTACTGAAATATTTCAAAGTTATTCAATTTCTGAGTTTTCTAGCTATCTGCCTTGGTTAGCTTTGAGAAAAAATACCAAATTTTATATTGTGAATAAACGCAAAACAATTAAGAAAATGGTAAAAGGAACATACATATCAATAATTACTTTAAACATGAATGGATTAAATGCTTCAACCAAAAAAGACACAGGCCCACTGAATGGATACGAAAACAAGACCCATATATATGCTGTCTACAAGAGACCCACTTCAGACTTAGGGACACTTACCAACTGAAAATGAGGGGATGGAAAAAGATATTCCATGCAAATGGAAATCAAAAGAAAGCTGGAGTAGCAATACTTATATCAGATAAAATAGACTTTAAAATAGAGAATGTTACTAGAGACAAGGAAGGACACTACATAATGATCAAGGGATAAATCCAAGAAGATATAACAATTATAAATATTTATGCACCCAACATAGGAGCACCTCAATACATAAGGCAACTGCTAACAACTATAAAAGAGGAAATCAACAATAATACAATAATAGTAGGGGACTTTAACAACTCACACCAATGGACAGATCATTCAAACAGAAAATTAATATGGAAACCCAAACTTTAAATGACACAATAGAGCAGATAGATTTAATTGATATTTGTAGGGCATTCCATCCAAAAACAGCAGATTACACTTTCTTCTCAAGTGTACATGGAAAATACTCCAGGATAGATCACATCTTGGGTCACAAATCAAGCCTCAGTAAATTTCACAAAATTGAAATCATACGAAGCATCTTTTCTGGCCAGAACGCTATGGGATTAGAAATCAATTACAAGGAAAAAAACGTAAAAAACACAAACACATGGAGGCTAAACAATATGCTATTAAATAACCAAGAGAGGGGGGACCTTGAAGATGGCGGAAGAGTAAGACACGGAGATCACCTTCCTCCCCACAGATACACCAGAAATACATCTACACGTGGAACAACCCATACAGAACACCTACTGAAGGCTGGCAGAAGACCTCAGACCTCCCAAAAGGCAAGAAACTCCCCACGTACGTGGGTAGGGCAAAAGAAAAAAAAAAAAAAGAAAAAAGAAAAAACAGAGACAAAAGAATAGGGACGGCACCTGCACCAGTGGGAGGGAGCTGTGAAGGAGGAAAAGTTTCCACACACTAGGAAGCCCCTTCGCGGGCGGAGTCTGCGGGAGGCGGAGGGGGGAGCTTCGAAGCCGTGGAGGAGTGCACAGCAGCGGGTGCGGAGGGCAAAGCGGGGAGATTCCCGCACAGAGGATCGGTGCCGACCGGCACTCACCAGCCCGAGAGGCTTGTCTGCTCACCCGCCAGGGCGGGCGGGGCTGCGAGCTGAGTCTCTGAGGCTCGGGTTTCAGTTTCGGACGGAGCGCAGGGAGAGGACTGTGGTTGGCGGCTTGAACATAGCCGGAAGGGGTTAGTGCACCAAGGCTAGCCGGGAGGGAGTCCGGGGAAAAGTCTGCACCTGCCGAAGAGGCAGGAGACTTTTTCTTCCCTCTATGTTTCCTGGTGCGTGAGGAGAGGGGTTTAAGAACGCTGCTTAAAGGAACTCCAGAGACGGGCGCGAGCCGCGGCCAAAAGCGCGGACCCCAGAGACGGGCGGGAGACGCTAAGGCTGCTGCTGCCGCCACCAAGGGGCCTGTGGGCGAGCACAGGTCACTCTCCACACCCCTCTTCCGCGGAGACTGTGCAGCCCGCCACTGCCAGGTTCCCGGGATCCAGGGACAACTTCCCCGGGAGAACGCACGGCGGGCCTCAGGCTGGTGCAAAGTCACGCCGGACTTTGCCGCCGCAGGCCCGCCCCGCACTCCGTGCCTCTCCCTCCCCGCCGGCCTGAGTGCGCCAGAGCCCCCGAATCAACGGCTCCTTTAACCCCGTCCTGAGCAAAAAACAGACGCCCTCCAGCGACCTACACACAGAGGCAGGGCCAAATCGAAAGCTGAGCCCTTGTGAGCTGTGAGAACAAAGAAGAGAAAGGGAAATCTCTCCCAGCAGCCTCAGAAGCAGCGGATTAAAGCTCCACAATCAACTTGATATACCCTGCATCTGTGGAATACCTGAATAGACAACCAATCATCCCATATTAAGGAAGTGGACTTTAGGAGCAAGATCTATGATTTTTTTCCCTATTCCTCTTTCTGTGAATGTGTATGTGTATGCTTCTATGTGAGATCTTGTCTGTATAGTCTTGCTTCCACCATTTGTCCTAGGGTTCTATCCAGTCATGGTTTTTTTAAAAAAAATTTTTTCTTAATAATTAATTTTAATAACGTTATTATACTCTACCTTCGTTCTTTCTTTCTTTCTTTCTTCCCTTCCTTCCTTCCCTCCTTTAGACAACGAATCATCCGAAATTGAGGAGGTGGTCTCTGACAGCAAGATTTATGATTTTTCCCCCTTTACCTCTTTTAGTGAGGGTGTATGTGCATGCTTCTGTGTAAGATTTTGTCTGTATAGCTTTGCTTCCAACATTTGTCCTAAGGTTCTATCCGTCCCCCCCTTTTTTTTTCCTAAATAAGAATTTTTTTAATTCAATAACTTTATTATACTTTATTTTATTTTTACTGTATCTGCTTTTTTTCTGTCTTTTTTCCTTCTTTCCCTCCTTCCTCCCTTCCTCCCTCCCTCCTTTCTTTCCTTCTTGCCTTCTTTCCTTCTTTGCTTCTTTCTTTCTTTCTTCCTTCCTTCCTGCCTTCCTTCCTTCCCTCCTTTCCTTCTTTCTTTCCTCATACTTCTACTAATTCCCTCTATTTTCTCTCCCTTTTATTCTGAGCCGTGTGGATGAAAGGCTCTTGGTGCTCCAGCCAGGAGTCAGGGCTCTGCCTCTGAGGTAGGAGAGCCAACTTCAGGACACTGGTCAACAAGGGACCTCCCAGCTCCACATAATATCAAACGGCGAAAATCTCCCAGAGACCTCCATCTTAACACCAGCACCCAGCTTCACTCAACGACCAGCAAGCCACAGTGCTGGACAACCTATGCCAAACAACTAGCAAAACAGGAACACAACCCCACCCATTAGCAGAGAGGCTGCCTAAAATCATAATAAGGCCACAGACACCCCAAAACACACCACCAGACGTGAACCTGCCCACTAGAGAGACAAGATCCAGCCTCATCCACCACAACACAGGCACTAGTCCCCTCCACCAGGAAGCCTACACAACCCACTGAACCAACCTTAGCCACTGGAGACAGACATCAAAAACAGCAGGAACTATGAACCTGCAGTCTGCAAAAAGGAGACCCCAAACACAGTGAGATAAGCAAAATGAGAAGACAGAAAAACACACAGCAGATAAAGGAGCAAGATAAAAAATGCACCAGACCTAACAAATGAAGAGGAAATAGCCAGTCTACGTGAAAAAGAATTCAGAATAATGATAGTAAGGATGATCCAAAATCTTGGAAATAGAATGGACAAAAATGCAAGAAACAGTTAACAAGGACCTAGAAGAAATAAAGATGAAACAAGCAACGATGAACAACACAATAAATGAAATTAAAAGTACTCTAGATGGGATCAATAGCAGAATAACTGAGGCAGAAGAACGGATAAGTGACCTGGAAGATAAAAGAGTGGAAATAACTACTGCAGAGCAGAATAAAGAAAAAAGAATAAAAAGAACTGAGGACAGTCTCAGAGACCTCTGGGACAACATTAAACGCACCAACATTCGAATTAAAGGTGTTCCAGAAGAAGAAGAGAAAAAGAAAGGGACTGAGAAAATATTTGAAGAGATTATAGTTGAAAACTTCCCTAATATGGGAAAGGAAATAGTTAATCAAGTCCAGGAAGCACAGAGAGTCCCATACAGGATAAATCCAAGGAGAAATACACCAAGACACATATTAATCAAACTGTCAAAAATTAAATACAAAGAAAGCATATTAAAAGCAGCAAGGGAAAAACAACAAATAACACATAAGGGAATCCCCATAAGGTTAACAGCTGATCTCTCAGCAGAAACCCTACAAGCCAGAAAGGAGTGGCAGGACATACTGAAAGTGATGAAGGAGAAAAACCTGCAGCCAAGACTACTCTACCCAGCAAGGACCTCATTCAGATTTGATGGAGAAATTAAAACCTTTACAGACAAGCAAAAGCTGAGAGTTCAGCACCACCAAACCAGCTTTAAAACAAATGCTAAAGGATCTTCTCTAGGCAAGAAACACAAGAGAAGGAAAAGATCTATAATAACAAACCCAAAACACTTTAGAAAATGGGAATAGGAACATACATATCGATAATTACCTTAAATGTAAATGGACTAAATGCTCCCACCAAAAGACACAGATTAGCTGAATGGATACAAAAACAAGACCCTTATATATGCTGTCTACAAGAGACCCACTTCAGACCTAGAGACATATACAGACTGAAAGTAAGGGGATGGAAAGAGATATTCCATGCAAATGGAAACCAAAAGAAAGCTGGAGTAGCAATTCTCATATCAGACAAAATAGACTTTAAAATAAGGACTATTAAAAGAGACAAAGAAGGACACTACATAATGATCAAGGGATCGATCCAAGAAGAAGATATAACAATTGTAAATATTTATGCACCCAACATAGGAGCACCTCAATACATAAGGCAAATACTAACAGCCATAAAAGGGGAAATCGACAGTAACACTTTCATACTAGGGGACTTAAACACCCCACTTTCACCCATGGACAGATCATTCAAAATGAAAATAAATAAGGAAACACAAGCTTTAAATGATACATTAAACAAGATGGACTTAATTGATATTTATAGGACACTCCATCCAAAAACAACAGAATACACATTTTTCTCAAGTGCTCATGGAACATTCTCCAGGATAGATCATATCTTGGGTCACAAATCAAGCCTTGGTAAATTTAAGAAAATTGAAATTGTATCAAGTATCTTTTCTGACCACAACACCGTGAGACTAGATATCAATTACAGGAAAAGATCTGTAAAAAATACAAACACATGGAGACTAAACAATACACTACTTAATAATGAAGTGATCACTGAAGAAATCAAAGAGGAAATCAAAAAATACCTAGAAACAAATGACAATGGAGACACAACGACCCAAAACCTATGGGATGCAGCAAAAGCAGTTCTAAGGGGGAAGTTTATAGCAATACAAGCCCACCTTAAGAAGCAGGAAACATCTCGAATAAACAACCTAACATTGCACCTCAAGCAATTAGAGAAAGAAGAACAAAAAAACCCCAAAGCTAGTAGAAAGAAAGAAATCATAAAAATCAGATCAGAAATAAATGAAAAAGAAATGAAGGAAACAATAGCAAAGATCAATAAAACTAAAAGCTGGTTCTTTGAGAAGATAAACAAAATAGATAAACCACTAGCCAGACTCATCAAGAAAACAAGGGAGAAGACTCAAATCAATAGAATTAGAAATGAAAAAGGAGAGGTAACAACTGACACTGCAGAAATACAAAAGATCATGAGAGATTACTACAAGCAACTCTATGCCAATAAAATGGACAATCTGGAAGAAATGGACAAATTCTTAGAAATGCACAACCTGCCAAGACTGAATCAGGAAGAAATAGAAAATATGAACAGACCAATCACAAGCACTGAAATTGAAACTGTGACTAAAAATCTTCCAACAAACAAAAGCCCAGGACCAGATGGCTTCACAGGCGAATTCTATCAAACGTTTAGAGAAGAGCTGACACCTATCCTTCTCAAACACTTCCAAAATATAGCAGAGGGAGGAACACTCCCAAACTCCTTCTACGAGGCCACGATCACCTTGATACCCAAACCAGACAAGGATGTCACAAAGAAAGAAAACTACAGGCCAATATCACTGATGAACATAGATGCAAAAATCCTCAACAAAATACTAGCAAACAGAATCCACCAGCACATTAAAAGGATCATACACCATGATCAAGTGGGGTTTATTCCAGGAATGCAAGGATTCTTCAATATATGCAAATCTATCAATGTGATAAACCATATTAATGAATTGAAGGAGAAAAACCATATGATCATCTCAATAGATGCAGAGATAGCTTCTGACAAAATTCAACACCCATTTATGATAAAAACCCTGCAGAAAGTAGGCATAGAGGGAACTTTCCTCAACATAATAAAGACCATATATGACAAGCCCACAACAAACATCATCCTCAATGGTGAAAAACTGAAAGCATTTCCACTAAGATCAGGAACAAGACAAGGTTGCCCACTCTCACCACTCTTATTCAACATAGTTCTGGAAGTTTTAGCCACAGCAATCAGAGAAGAAAAGGAAATAAAAGGAATCCAAATCGGAAAAGAAAAAGTAAAGATGTCACTGTTTGCAGATGATACTATATATAGAGAATCCTAAAGATGCTACCAGAAAACTACTAGAGCTAATCAATGAATTTGGTAAAGTGGCAGGATACAAAATGAATGCACAGAAATCTCTGGCATTCCTATATACTAATGATGAAAAATCTGAAAGTGAAATCAAGAAAACACTCCCATTTACCATTGAAATAAAAAGAATAAAATATCTAGGAATAAACCTACCTAAGGAGACAAAAGACCTGTATGCAGAAAATTATAAGACACTGATGAAAGAAATTAAAGATGATACAAATAGATGGAGAGATTTACCATGTTCTTGGATTGGAAGAATCAACATTGTGAAAATGACTCTACTCCCCAAAGCAATCTATAGAATCAATGCAATCCCTATCAAACTACCACTGGCATTTTTCACAGAACTAGAACAAAAAAATTTGCAATTTGTATGGAAACACAAAAGACCCCGAATAACCAAAGCAATCCTGAGAACGAAAAAAGGAACTGGAGGAATCAGGCTCCCTGACTTCAGACTATACTACAAAGCTACAGTTATCAAGACGGTATGGTACTGGCACAAAAACAGAAAGATAGATAAATGGAACAGGATAGAAAGCCCAGAGATAACCCCACGCACATATGGACACCTTATCTTTGATAAAGGTGGCAGGAATGTACAGTGGAGAAAGGACAGCCTCTTCAATAAGTGGTGCTGGGAAAACTGGACAGGTACTTTTGAAAGTATGAGATTAGATCACTCCCTAACACCATACACAAAAATAAGCTCAAAATGGATTAAAGACCTAAATGTAAGGCCAGAAACTATCAAACTCATAGAGGAAAACATAGGCAGAACACTCTATGACATAAATCACAGCAAGATCCTTTCTGACCCACCTCCTAGAGTAATGAAAATAAAAACAAAAATAAACAAATGGGACCTAATGAAACTTCAAAGCTTTTGCACAGCAAAGGAAACCATAAACAAGACCAAAAGACAACCCTCAGAATGGGAGAAAATATTTGCAAGTGAAGCAACTGACAAAGGATTAATCTCCAAAATTTACAAGCAGCTCATGCAGCTCAATAACAAAAAAACAAACAACCCAATCCAAAAATAGGCAGAAGACCTAAACAGACATTTCTCCAAAGAAGATATACACACTGCCAACAAACACATGAAAGAATGCTCTACATCATTAATCATTAGAGAAATGCAAATCAAAACTACAATCAGATATCATCTCACACCAGTCAGAATGGCCATCATCAAAAAATCTAGAAACAATAAATGCTGGAGAGGGTGTGGAGAAAAGGGAACACTCTTGCACTGCTGGTGGGAATGTGAATTGGTTTAGCCACTATGGAGAACAGTATGGAGATTCCTTAAAAAACTACAAGTAGAACTACCATATGACCCAGCAATCCCACTACTGGGCATATACCCTGAAAAAACCGAAATTCAAAAAGAGTCATGTACCAAAATGTTCATTGCAGCTCTATTTACAATAGCCTGGAGATGGAAACAACCTACGTGCCCATCATCGGATGAATGGATAAAGAAGATGTGGCACATATATACAATGGAATATTACTCAGCTATAAAAAGAAACAAAACTGAGCTATTTGTAATGAGGTGGATAGACCTAGAGTCTGTCATATAGAGTGAAGTAAGTCAGAAAGAAAAAGACAAATACCATATGCTAACACAAATTTATGGAATTTAAGAAAAAAAAATGTCATGAAGAACATAGGTTTAAGGCAGGAATAAAGACGCAGACCTCCTAGAGAACGGACTTGAGGTTATGGGGAGGGGGAAGGATGAGCTGTGACAGGGCGAGAGAGAGTCATGGGCATATACACGCTAACAAATGTAGTAAGGTAGATAGGTAGTGGGAAGCAGCCGCATGGCACAGGGATATTGGCTCGGTGCTTTATGACAGCCTGGAGGGGTGGGATAGGGAGGGTGGGAGGGAGGAAGACGCAAGAGGGAAGACATATGGGAACATATGTTTATGTATGACTGATTCACTTTGTTATAAAGCAGAAACTAACACACCATTGTAAAGCAATTATACCCCAATAAAGATGTTAAAAAAAATAAATACATAAAAAATGACCAATTAACTTTCTGCAAAAAAAAAAATAATAATAACCAAGAGATTACTGAAGAAATCAAAGAGGAAATCAAAAAATACCTAGAGACAAATTACAATGAAAACACGATGATCCAAACCTATGGGATGCAGCAAAAGCAGTTCTAAGAATGAAGTTTATAGCTATACAAGCCTACCTCAAGAAACAAGAAAAATCTCAAATAAACAGTCTAACCTTACACATAAAGGAACTAGAGAAAAAAGAACAAATAAAACCCAAAGTTAGTAGCAGGAAATAAATCATAAAGATCAGAGCAGAAATAAATGAAATAGAAACAAGAAAGCAATAGCAAAGATGAATAAAACTAAAAGCTTGTTCTTTGAGAAGATAAACAAAACTGATAAAACATTAGCCAGACTCATTAAGAAAAAGAGAGAGAGGAATCAATTCATTAAAATTAGAAATGAAAAAAGAGAAGTTACAACAGATAGCACAGAAATACAAAGCATTCTAATGGACTACTACAAGCTACACTGTGCAAATAAAATGGACAACCTGGAAGAAATGGACAAATTCTTAGAAAATAAAACCTTCCAAGACTGAACCAAGAAGAAATAGAAAACATGAACAGACCAATCACAAGTGATGAACTTGAAAGTGTGATTAAAAATCTTCCAACAAACAGAAGTCCAGGACCAGATGGCTTCACAGGTGAATTCTATCAAACATTTAGAGAAGAGCCAACACCCATCGTTCTCAAACTCTTCCAACAATTTGCAGAGGAAGGAACACTCCCAAACTCATTCTACGAGGCCAACATCACCCTGATACCAAAACCAGAAAAAAATGCCACACAAAAAGAAAACTAAAAGCCAATATCACTGATGAACATAGATGTAAAAATCCTGGACAAAATACTAGCAAACAGAATCCAACAGCTCATTAAAAGCATCATATTCCATGATCAAGTGGGGTTTATCCCAGGACTGCCAGGATTCTTCAATGTACGCAAATCAATCAATGTGATAAACCATATCAACAAATCGAAGGAGAAAAAACATATGATCCTCTCAATAGATGCATAAAAAGCTTTTGACAAAATTCATCACCCATTTATGATAAAAATTCTCCAGAACTTGGGCATAGAGGGAACCTACCTCAATGTAATACAGGCCATATACGACAAACCCACAGCAAACATCATTCTCAATGGTGAAACACTGAAAGCATTTCCTCTAAGATCAGCAACAAGACAAGGATGTCCACTCTCACCACTATTATTCAACATAGTTTTGGGAGTCCCAACCATGGAAATCAGAGAAGAAAAAGAAATAAAAGGAGTACAAATTGGAAAAGAAGAAGTAAAACTGTCACTGTGTGCAGATGACATAATACTATACATAGAGAATCCTAAAGATGCCACCAGAAAACTACTAGAGCTAATCAATGAATTTGGTAAAGTTGCAGGATACAAAATTAATGCAAAAAAATCTCTTGCATTCCTATACACTAATGATGAAAAATCTGAAAGAGAAATTAAGGAAACATTCCCATTTACGATTGTAACAAAAAGAATTAAATACTTAGGAATAAACCTACCTAAGGAGATAAAAGACCTTTATGCAGAAGACTATAAGACAATTATGAAAGAAATTAAAGATGATACAAACAGTTGGAGAGATATACCATGTTCTTGGATTGGAAGAATCAATGTTGTGATAATGACTCTACTACCCAAAGCAATCTACAGATTCAATGCAATCCCTATCAAATCACCAATGGCATTTTTTATAGAACTAGAATCTTAAAATTTGTATGGAGACAAAAAAGACCCCGAATAGACAAAGCAGGCTTCAGGGAGAAAATGGAGCTGGAGGAATCAGGTTCCCTGACTTCAGAGTATATTACAAAGCTACAGTAATCAAGACAATATGGTACTGGCCCAAAACAGAAATATAGATCAATGGAACAGGATAGAAAGCCCAGAGATAAGCCCATGCACCTATGGTCAACTAATCTATGACAAAGGAGGCAAAGATATACAATGGCGAAAAGACAGTCTCTTGATCATGTGGTGCTGGGGAAACTGGACAACTACGTGTAAAAGAATGAAATTAGAACACTCCCGAACACCATACACAAAAATAAACTCAAAATGGATTAGAGACCTAAATGTAAGACTGGACACTATAAAACTCTTAGAGGAAACATAGGAAGAACACTCTTTGACATAAATTACAGCAGGATCTTTTTTGATCCACCTCCTAGAGTAATGGAAATAAAAATAAACAAATGGGACCTAATGAAACTTAAAAATTTTTGCACAGCAAAGGAAACTACAAACAAGACGAAAAGACAACCCTCAGAACGGGAGAAAATATTTGCAAACACATTCAACAAAGGATTAATCTCCAAAATATATAAACAGCTCACGCAGCTCAATATTAGAAAAACAGAAAACCCAATCCAAAAATGTACAGAAGACCTAAATAGTCATTTCTCCAAAGAAGACATACAGATGGCCAAGAAGGACATGAAAAGCTGCTCAACATCACTAATTATTAGAGAAATGCAAATCAAAACTGCAGTGAGGTATCACTCACACCAGTTAGAATGGGCATCATCAGAAAATTTACAAACAACAAATGCTGGAGAGGATGTGGAGAAAAATGAACCCTCTTGCACTGTTGTTGGAAATGTAAATTGATACAGCCACGATGGAGAACAGTATGGAAGTTCCTTAGAAAATTAAAATAGAATTACCATATGACTCTGCAATCCCACTACTGGGCATATACCCAGAGAAAACCATAATTCAAAAGACACATTCACCCCAATGTTCATTGCAGCACTATTTACAATAGTCAGGTCATGGAAGAAACCTAAATGCCCATCGACAGATGAATGCATAAAGAAGATGTGGTACATATATACAATGGAATATTACTCAGTCATAAAATGGAATGAAATTGGGTCACTGTAGAGACGTGGAAAAATCTAGAGACTGTCATACAGAGTGAAGTAAGTCAGAAAGAGAAAAACAAATATCGTATATTAACGCATATATGTGGAACCTAGAAAAATGATACAGATGAACTGGTTTGCAGGACAGAAATTGAGACACAGATGTAGAGAACAAACCTATGGACACCAAGGGGGGAAAGTGGGGGGTGGGAAATGATGGTGTGATGAATTGGGAGATTGAGTGTGACATATATACACAATATGTATAAAATGGATAACTAATAAGAACTTGCTATATAAAAAAATAAACAAAATAAAATTCAAAAAATCCAAGAAAACTATGTTATGAAAACTTCCACTTATTATCTGAGAGCATATAGCTTAAATTGCAGATTCAATAAAATCCATGTTTTCTCATTGCCATTCAAATCTTGGGCTGCTCCCATCTTTATCAATCTAGCTTTGTATACCAAAATCTTTCCTTATTTCACTAAAATAATTTTGTAGATTTCTAGATATAATTTGTGCAGATTTTTCTTGTAGTATGCATAATGCTAAAGTATTTATAAGTTGTTGCTCATACAAATGAGATGTGTTTTTAAATTTTATTCTCCAACTGGTTATGGTAGTAAGAGTAGGAATAAAAATATCATCATTTATAGCAGACTCTAATTTCTTCAAAAATATTTTTGAGTGTCTACTATGTGCAAAGTACTATCCTTGGCATTAGAATAAGTGATGGGAAATACAGAGATCTATATTTGAGGAACTAATAGTCTACATGTACCAATAACCCTGTCTTAAGGAAGAACAGAATGGAAGAATTCTAGTTGAGACTGTTAGGATGCCTTTGTCCCATGTCACTCTTGCCTTTCTACACCTCCTGCTAGCAGAGACACTGACCACCTTTGTCATTAACTATCTTTTCACTGATGTTTGTACTGTGACTATTCTTGGAAGATATAGATAGTGTTTCACTCCAGACCAAAGGACAGATTTTCCTGTAGTGTTGGAATATATAGTGTCTTCCTTGACAAAAAATAAGGCAGACATTCTTACTGATCATTATAAAATTCATCTTCTCTAAGTTCAGGTTTGCTCTCCTGTAAGGTAACTCACTGCATGTACAGGTGTTGCTTGACACTCTTTGCCTCACCCTGTAGGAAGTGGGCTTAGAGAAGGCAACAAAATCTAAAACTGAAACTCTGCAACTGCTATTACCGTGAGTAATAACGTTCTTTATCCCTAACCCAAGAACCTTATGATTTCTGTCAATATCTACAAAACTGTGGCAGAGTAACTTGCTTGACTACAAATAGAGTAAAATCTCAGATCCTTCATAATCCTTCACAGGGACCTGAAATGAAAGTAGGACACAGCCAAGCCAAATCAGGACAAAAGTAGGGATTTCAAAGACAGCATTGCAAGGAAAGGGCCATCATGTTCTTAGGCCTGGTTTGTTTAGTATTATAAAAGCAAACGTGGGGTAGGGTACATGAATTGAAAAGACTCAAAATTGATCAGGTATTCATAGCCTAATTTATTGTGTTCACTATGATCCAAACACGTTTCTCTGTACTCTATATAAATTATTTAATTTTTAACAACCTACTACTTAGTTATAATTGTTATTCCCATTTTATAGATGAAGAAACAAGGGCAGAGAAGGGATAAGTAACTTGTCCAAGTTCATACAGTTAGTCAGAGGTAGAGTCATGTTTTGAACACCAACCAATTGACTCCAGAGCTCATGGTTCTTACCACTGGCTCTTACCTACCTCAAGAGGGTCTTGGATTGAGCCATATCATGAAGGGCTTGGTAAAGCACAATAAGTATGGTGGGCTTTATGCCAAGTAAAATGGGTAACCACCAAAAGACAGGGAAATCACCTGATTAGTAGTAAAGTGTATGTTCTGGAAAAGGACAAAATCAGAGGAAGTTGAAGAGTGGTTGCTGTAGTCTAGGCTAAAGAAAATGATGGAAAGAGAATAAAAAGATAAATTGTAATCTCTTTCTTAACCTTTTTTTAAAAAATATGTTGTATCATTACAATGTCTGGTGAACAGTATGCACTCAAAAAGTAAATTTTAAATCAATTAAGTAATTTGGTCACTATCATGAAACCTCTTTCTAATTCTAATAATTTTATAATTAATTTTTATCTTTCAAATAATCATAATATATTCTCATAATTTTATCTTGCTCTGCATTTTTCCATCATTTATTTTTATTTGTTTTTGTTATTACTGTACACTGGCCAGAAATTACAAAATAGTATGCAATAACAATAACCATTTAATACATGTTTACTTATATAAATTTAAAAATTATGCCTCTAGGAAATGGATGAGCAAACTTTTACAGTAAAAGACCCAATATTAGGCTTATTAGGCTTTGCAAGCTGTACTATCTTTGTTGCAACAGATCAGATATGCTATTGTAGTGAGAAAACTATCATGGATAATATATCAACAAATGGATACGTCTGTGTACCAAAAAAATTTTGTGACTGCTGCTCTAGAATATATCTATGAATTGTTATGTTGACTATTTTTGATATTATTTATCATGTACATATTAAACCAAGAACTGTGTTAGATGTCAGAATGTAGCAGTGTACATACTATGGTCCTCATGGAGCTTCCAGTACAATGAGAAGATATAATTTAAACAAATCTGTGTGTGTGCGTGTGTGTATGTCTGTGTGCAAGTGAATGTATTTACTTATGTATCAGTGAAGGGAAGTTTTATTTAAATGTTATCCATTAGGGACATCTGGTCATGTTAGTGCATACTTTATTTGTTTTGGCTCTCATGAAAATGGAAATTTAATGATCAACAAGTCATTTTGACTCAGCCAGCAATAACATTTTACATCTGTATGTCTGCTGATGCCTCTTTACTCACACATAAATATGTTGGGTATGTATGACATGCAGCACAAAAAGTTATCTGGGGTAGTGTGAGAAAAGTTGCTTAATGAATCCAGGTCCTTCTAGAACAAAAGCTTCTGAAATCCCGACCCCTACCCTCAGAAATAAACATTATTGAAATGTGTCTAATGTAATGAAATAGACTTTATTGAGGCCAGCTGGTAAGCAAAGTTAAAAATACCCACATACTCGTTATCCAGGAAAATTTACCACAGGACAGAGCAGAGCCTTGACAGGATATCAGGCATCAACACTAGTGTCCAAGTTACTATATGAAGTTGGCACCCATCCTGAATCAGTCATTACAACAACATGGGTGTGCATTTGGTAAAATGTGTATGAATGTATATGTGTGTGTGTTTGTGTGTGTGTATGTGTAAATGTATATGTGTGAAATTTGTAAGATGTGTGTCATGGTAAAATTATAAGAGAGTCCAACTTTATTTTACATTAGTTTTGTAGTTGGGTGTAATGCAAAACACCCTAAACTTGAGATATGTTGAACTACTGTTTGAAAGCAATCCTGTTGGTCCTTGGCAATCACATGTCCTACTGCAACCTGGACCTTGCATCAGACAATTGCACTGCTTGAGTTGGATAATTTTTGTCACACCTTGGTTAACTTGGGACATTAAAAAAAAAACAACAACTGGATCTTGCATTGGAAACCTAGATTTCCTATTTTTAGCAGCCATAACATATAGCCATGAGAGAAGCAATAGAACAGAATAATAGGACTCTAAATTCTGACCATAGTTTTGGCTTATCCTTCTATGAATAAGTAGTTTAAAAAAAAAGTCTCCTTTGGTAGAGTTAAGATCCTGAGGTTCTGATTTAACTCAAGATCAAACTACAGAGAAAATGATGTTTTACTTTACACTGATCATTGTGAGAGGGGTGAAAGAAAAAATATGTATTTAATCAATTAAAATTTGATTTTAATTAACTTTAATATAATTAAATAATTGTATTAAATTGATGCATTCAATCAATACTTAACCTGATTAATATTTTATCTAATTAAAGTTTAATAACTTAAACTAGCCTTTTAGAAACATACTGCAAAAGAGAAACTCAATATTTTTCTCTGTATCATTCATGCAATTTTTTTGTTATTAAGATAAGGTATTGGTATGGACATAATCATTGTTGTAATGAAACTTGTATTTCCTTATTTAAATTTTTTTTGAAATTTTGAGTTTCATTTTATTTATTTTTTTATACAGCATGTTCTTATTAGTTATCTATTTTATACATATTAATGTATATATGTCAATCTCAATCTCCCAGTTCATCACACCACGACCACCCCCCATGACTTTTCCCCCCTTGGTGTCCATACATTTTTTCTCTACATTTGTGTCTCTATTTCTGCAAACTCAAAACATTGAATTATCCTTAGATTTCTAGAATGATCTGTATCTAGTGGTAAACCCTATCTGGAGTGAAAATAAAATTTACTTAGTATTAACTGTTATCGCTACACTAGGCAATTTTATTGATTATTTCAATGATCCTGACAAAATGTCTAAAGTTAAGCATTCTTTCCTCAATACTTTTTAAAGTGAGGCTCAGAGAAGTTAAATCAATTGCCTAAGATTTGAAAACTAGTAAGTGGAAAAAAATAAGCTTCAGCAGTAAATTCATGTGATTTCATTGGACCAAATTTCTCATCCTGTGCCAGATTATTATTTCATCAATTGTTAAGTTGCATTTGCTTATGTGCTTAATATTACAGACATAACTCATTTAATTGCACTTCACTTTACTGCACCTCATATATATTGCATTTTTTACAAGTTGAAAGTTTGTGGCAACCCCACATCTATTGGTGCCATTTTTCCAATAGCATTTGCTCACTTCATGCCTCTGTGTCACATTGTGGTAATTCTCACAATATTTCAAACTTTTTCATTATTATGGTATTTTTATGGTGATCTGTGATCCATGATCTTTGACTTACTACTGTAATTGTTTTGGGATGCCACAACCCACAACCCACATCTAGATAAGATGGTAAGTGTGTGTTCTGACTGCCCTCCAAACTGAGTGTTCCCCCATCTCTCTCTCTCTCTCTCTCTCTCTCTCTCTCTCTGTGGGCCTCTGTACTCCTTGAGACACAACAACTTTGAAATTAGGCCAACTAATAGCCCTACAATATCCTCTATGTGTTCAAATGAAAGAGTCACACATCTCGCACTTTAAATCAAACGCTAGAAATGATTAAGCTTAGTGAGGAAGGCATGTCAAAAGCCAAGATAGGCCTAAAGCTAAGTCTTTTGCACCAAAGAATTAGCCAAGTTGTGAATACAAAGTCCTTGAAAGAAATTAAAAGTGCTACTCCAGTGAGCACACACATGGTAAAAAAGTGAAACTGTCTTATTGCTGATATGGAGACAGTTTTAGTTGTCTCGATAGAAGATCAAACCAGCCCCAACATTCACTTAAGCCAAAGTCTAATCCATAGCAAGGCTCTAAATCTTTTCAATTCTATGAAGGCTGAGAGAGGTGAAGAAGCTGCAGAAGAAAAGTTTAAAGCTAGCAAAGTTTTGTTCCTTTGGTTTAAGAAAAGCAGACATTGTCATAACATAAAAGTGCAAGATGGAGCAGCAAGTGCTAATGTAAAAGCTGCAGAAAGTTATCCAGAAAATCTAGCTAAGGGAAGTAATGAAAGTGGCTACACTAAACAACATATTTTCAATGTAGACAAAACAGCATTATATTGGAACAGGATGTCATCTTGAACTTTCATAGCTAGAGAGGAGAAGTCAATATCTGGCTTCGAAGCTTCAAAGGACAGGCTGACTGTCTTGTTAGGGGTTAATGCAGCTAGTGACTTTAAGTTAAAGCCAATGCTTATTTACTATTCTGAAAATCCTAGGATCCTTAAGAAGTATGCTAAATCTACTATACCTGTGGTATATAAGTGGAACGACAAAGCCTGGATAGCAGCACGTCTGTTTACAACATGGTTTACTGAATATTTTAAGCCCACTGTTGAGACCTATGGCTCGAGAAAAGATTATTTTTGAAATATTACTGTTCATTGACCATGCACCTGGTCACCCAAGAGCTCTGTTGGGGATGTACAGCAAAATTAATGTTGTTTTCACGCCTGCTAATGTAACATCCATTCTGCAGCCCAGGGATCAAGGAGTAATTTGGTCTTTCAAATTTTACTATTTAAGAAAAACAGTTTGTAAGGTTATAGTTTCTATAGACTGTGATTCTTCTGATGAATCTGACCAAAGTAAATTGAAAACCTTCTGGAAAGTGTTCACCATTCCAGAAGCCATTAAAAACATGCATGATACATGGGAAGAGGTCAAAGTATCAACATTAACAGGAGTTTGGAAGAAGTTGATTCCAACCCTCATGGATGACTTTGAAATGTTCAAGACTTCAGTGGAGAAAGTAACTGCAGATGTGGTGAAAATAACAAGAGAACTAGAATCAGTAGTGGAGCCTGAAGATGTGAATGAATTGCTGCAGTCTCATGATAAAACTTTAATGGATGAGGACTTGCTTCTTATGGATGAGTAAAGAAAATGGTTTCTTGAAATGGAAGCTGCACCTGGTGAGGATGCTATAAAGATTGTTTAAATGACAACAAAAGATTCAGAATATTAAATAAGCTGTGTTGATAAAGCAGCAGTAGGGTCTGGGAAGACTGATTCCAATTTTGAAAGAATTCTACTGTGGGTAACATGCTATCAAAGAGCATTGCATGCTACAGAGAAATTGTTCATGAAAGAAAAGTCAATCAATGTGGCAAACATTTTTGTTGTCTTATTTTGACACAGTCTTAAAATAACTTGTCACAGTCACCCTAACCTTCAGCACCCATCATCCTGATCAGTCAGCAGCCAGCAACATTGAGGCAAGACATTCCACCAGCAAAAAGATTAAGACTCACTAAAGGTTCAGATGATGATTAGCATTTTTTGGCAAGAAGATATTTTTTTTAAATTGAGGTATGTACATTGAGTTTTGTAATATAAATAATGCTGTTGCACACAGTAAACTATAGTATAGTGTAAACATAACTTTTATATGCACTGGGAAACCAAAAAAAAAAAAAATGTGACTCATTTATTGAGATATTTGCTTTATTCTGGTAGTCTGGAACTGAACCCACAATATCTCCAAGGTATGCCTGTATTTCCTTTACATTAATAGGTATTACTTCCCTAGTTTTTTTCTGACTTTTATTAAATTTAAAAATAAAAAATACAGCAGGAACTTTAAAATAATAATGTTTTGTTTAACTCTCTGTAAATAAATATGGCAACCTAAGTGAAGTACGTAATTTTCTAGAAAAAAATTGTCAAAATTAAGAAAATATCAAAACCTTAACAACAACTAAAAATCATTATAGAAGAATTTGGGAATTCTTCTTCATTATAGAAGAATTTGGGACAAAGAGAAACCTCCCCAAAATGCAATTGAAGAAAGTTTTAAGTCCGAATTACTTCAAAAATAAAACCAACCAGTATTACTAATTCTGTTTAAATTTTCTATCTAAATTCTATTTAAGTTACTTCAGAGAATTAAGAAATATAATGTTCCTAATATTTTTTCATGAATTCAGCAGAACTTTGATACCAACATCTGCCAAAGACAGATAATATTAACAAAGAAAATCTCAAGATCATTTTAAATGCACAATCCAAAATAAAATTAGATTCTAATTGAGACTATGAATCTCTCAGTACTTAAAAAATAAACACAGCCCATAAAAAGTTTATAACTGAAATGCAAGGATGGTTTGATATTAGAAACAAATATCAGTCACCACGTCAAGTTAAAGTGGAAAATATTTATATTTTTTATATAAATATTTTAGTAGCCAAGATATAATTTAAATTACAATACCTCAAAATGACACCAGACTGATGCAATGTGAACTGATTAGCTAAAATAGTGTGTACTGAGAAGAATATCTTGGATAAGTCACTGATTAAAAAAAAAAAATCAAAGTACTGGATAACCCAGAGGAATAAAACATAAATCCTGAAAACTCTGACTGTTAACCTGGAAAAGATTATTAGTACCATGTGGTTTTATTTCTTTGCTTTTGTTTTAATCATAAACGATTTGTTAAAATGTCTTGAAACATTGTCTTGAGAAATTACAGAAGTAGAATGAGTATAAAAGGGTTTTTGTCCTCAAATTTAAAAGGTAAATTTTACAGAAAAACAAAACAAAACAAAAACCCACTTCATTGTATATTTTAGAGGAACTGCACAAGGAAGCATCATATTTGTTTCATAAGTAAATAGAAATAATGTCAATAGAAATGCTAGGAAAATATTACAGTGAACATTTATGGATTTTTTACCTTACAGTCTTTCCCTTAAAAAGAAAAAGAGTAATGGGAAAAAAAAAAATCTCACTCTCAACCCTGATGCATATGAAGAATGCTTATGCTATAACATTTTGTTCCCCTGGCCAAAAGTTGAATGAACTGCAGTCTCATGATCCAAACTAAATCAATTAAATTTCTTATTTAGTAAATTGGAAAAGGGCAATGGTATTCCAGTCCCAGTTAAAGCTGGATTTTTGAAGAGGAAAAGTAAAAACTGGAGAGCTTAACAGGGCTCTCATATTTTCCATTTTGTAAAGTAACATGTAGAGAAAGTTGGTCCATAAAGACAAAAACTGATAAAAGAGGTGAGAAGATAAAAGCCATAAAGAAACATGATGAGTAACATAGAAACTATGAAAGAAGTTCCCCACAGTATGTTGAGCTCTGGCACCAGGCAATTCTAGGCTCTGATGTAGTTTCTCCTTTTGTTTATGAGATAGTCCAGAATCCTTAAATTTCATTTTCCACTATTTGTGAGCTAGAAAATGGATGTAATATTTTTAAAAGATCAAATCTTGTATTTTGTATTTACTTTAAATTATATCTTCCTTGACTTCCCATCCATTAAATCAAAACATTTCCATGATTCAGGAGAAAGTCTGCTATAATCTGGAACAAAGATGTCCAGTGTTTGTGGTAAATTAGGACTCTGGTGTCCAAAAAAGCAGTAGTTCTGAAATCTAGGCTTAAATAAAAGACAAAAGAATTTGAAAAGTCTAATTCTTCCTACATATTAAAAACAAATTTTGGAGATTTGAAACTTTTCCTATATAGAACATGGGTAGAATGAAAGAATCCATGAGATAGTACATAAAGAAAACTTCTGAGCCTGTAGAGTAGATAGGACAAGTGTGAGAGAGAAAAGAGCAAAAGATTAGATGCCAATGTATGTAGTTCTCCCCCCCCACACACACACCCATTCTGGATCACCTCAGGATAAGCCTCAAGATGAAGAGTGGGTAATGACAGAAAATCTGCAGAAGTGTAGGTGTGTGTGTGGGTGGTGGTGGTGGGGTGATGAAAGAAAAGGAACCTGGGGCCCCACAACCTTTAGTGCTCATGAGGAGGTCACTTGGCTGAATATCCCACACTAGCTTTGGACATGTACAGGTGAGTTGCAATGCCTAAACAGCCACAGACTACACCTATCCTACTCTCACCCTTGATTCTACACATTATGCACCTAATGAAGGAAATGTCTCAAAGTCACTGTGTGTCCCCAGTGGGGAACAGAGAAATCATTGATTCACTTGGGAGGGGTTCTTAAGGGAAGGGTCAAGTGAACATTGTGGTTGAGATTCAGCAAAGCAGCAATAGCAGTAATGGGTTAGGTGGGGTCACATCAGAGCAGCAGAGCCTTCTGTTTGGAGAAGGAATGTGACATCTAGGCACTGAGTGTGCAGAAAAAAACCAAAATAGAACATAAACATGGCTTCCATCAGCCACCGATGTCAGAAGAAGATGACAATAGGATAAACAATGACCAAGGGGGACAAGAGACATTTTAGAGAAGGCCACTACTCAAATTTGAGATTTTCTGATCCCCCATGCTATGTCTAGGTACTATCTTGGCTAGAAGAAAGGGGAAAAAAGCAGAGATAACACCAAAGGGACAAATTAAAAATGAAAGAGGTAAGTTACTTTTAAATGACATACTTAAAATCTCATCCATTCTAGCTCCTCCTATCACCATTAAATGGAATCTAAGCTTGAGAAAAATATGAATATTAGTTGTAGATAAAAAAGAACATTACATTTTTGCATATATGAGTTTAACATATGTCAAGTTTAAATACTCACCCCACACTAGTAAAACCTAATTTCTCTTACTTAAAACCAAAGTTCTAACTAATGCCAGCACAAAACAGAAAAACTAGACCCTGGTTCATTGCTGCTGACTGTACCACTAAACAAGAAGGGATAATATCATGACTGATAACTACTAGAAAAAGTGACCACATCACACTTACATTACATAGCAGCATGATCATTACATAATTAAATTGTTGCTATTTTTTGACATCTGTTTTGTTCTGTAGAAGATTATTAAAACTACCCTTTGGTTACCATTGTCTTAAGACAATAAGTTTAGTATGGACAATTCTTACCTTTAAATGATTCATTTAACTAAATTATTATGGAAATCAAAATTTCAATTTGGGGATCCATTTTCTTCATTCAGTTATGGTTTTATAGCACTGAAGTGGGCAATGCCCCCAACGGGAAGAAGTGGTACAAGTAGTATATACTTAGGTCAATGGTTTCTATTGAAACCATTTTTTTCATTACTCAACTTGCAGTAGTGAAAAAAAAAAATCCTTCTAACTCATTGCCTTCCCACAAGCACATGTGAAAATAGATTGCTCCCCCGGTGAACATCTCAAGATGGCTACAAACGCACACATCACAAAATATTGCAGTGTACATATGCTAGGACATGTGCTGGCAGTCTTGGTGAAGAAGCAAGGTATCTCACTGTTCTTAAGCACTTCCGCCATCCTTCAAGAAAATTTGAGGGCAGAGTCGAGGGGCAATGATAGATCAGTGTCATTGGAAAGTGAAGAAAATGAGAGTGTGGACTCTCTATTCTGCAGGTCAATTTAGTCTTGCTGAGTCAGTTAGTACCCAGTTAGCCATCTCCATTGCAGAGTGAGATCCACTCAGCAGAAATTTACAGACTCTGCAGGTCCTTAAGAAATAGGTTCTATAAAATCCAATAATAGCCACTATATTTAAAGCAACTCCTTTTCTTAAGATGCTTAATGTATCCTGATGAATTGAGAAGTCTCTAAATCAATTATCTCTGCAAATACCCTAAATTTTCAAATAGCAATTTAGACATTTTAAAAATCTGCTGTGAGTGATTGTGCTGGGGTAAATCTGATTCTTAACCCATCAGTTGCCCTCTTCTGCTTCAAAGACTTCACATCTAAATAGAGATCCCTGGGAGATGATCTCTTTCAAAATTGATTTCATTATATCTTTGCTATTAATGATGCTTATAGTGTGTGAAACATTAAATGATGGCCTTGTAAGACTGTGCTCTGTAGGAAATTTTGCTCAGCCAAGAAGTCATTTTATTTTATTTTTTAGGGTTGCACTGTTTTTATACTAATGTAGGATTTGGTAGTAGACTGTAATTAAACCATAGTCAATGGGCCTAACTTTCACAAGCAATTAGATGTATTTACTTTTTTTTTTTTGCTCCACTACTGAGGGTATGTGCTGGCTTTGTGGAATCACTAAGATGTACTCCTCTGCCCCCAATTTTCTTTTTAGTTCCTGCTCAGAGCAAAGAGAATGCACAGCATTCTGCAATGTTTCTATTCTATTATTACTTGAAATTGACTTCATATGCCACTAGAGAAATTTAGTGAGTACAGGAATGTAAATTACTCTTTAAGTATCTCTCCCTGTTCCCTTTACCTTTTATGTCTTTCCCACTATATAACCTTTCTACCTTTCTTATAATTTCACTCCTTTTATGTTACACACAAAGCTGAAAATGGGCAGGACTCAAAGGCCTAGAACATCTTATGCAAGAATACAAGAGACTCGATTATGATATAACATTTTGGATATTTTTCACATTTAGCAAAATAAGAAAACAAATCAGAATTTAGAGTTCAAAATAACAAGGAAATTGACATCTGCAGATATCAAGATACCATCACAACTGGGCCAAGCATCTTTTTCCCAAATTGTTCATTTTTAGTCACTTTCTTTAAATCAACCACATATATGATTGCTGTATTTTGATATTTATGTACTCTTGAGAAAGGGCATTGATGAAAATCATTAAATATTGTTTCATCAATAATTATGTGGTTTCCATACTTGGTGATGGAGGTAGCTGAAAGATCATTTTCAGTATTATATCCTTTTCTAAATAATTTCTTATGATTTCAAAATTATAAATAAATGTTGCTGTTTCACTATAATCCCAAAGGGCCTTATGAAAAATACATAGATATATACACAAGTATATTCAGACATACAATTTTACATATTTTATATTAGTAAGGGAAGGCTGTGGTAGAAGTTCCTGGGGCACCTACCACACTTGATTCGCCATAGCAACATCGTTTTTGGATCAGTCAAAACCCCATAGAGATATATGCAAGAGTTTGCATTTTTTATTCTGGACCTCCTCGGGATACACTAATTTGCTACAGCTGCGCCCCTGCCCATTCACTCCTAGGTTCCTGGCAAGCCTGACCTTGATGGCTGACAGGTGTGGAAGCTACTGGCTCAAAGGAAAGAAAATTAACCCTATATCTGCCAGAGTCTTTTTATGCCTGAATGGGGATAATCTTCACGTCTCAGCATGAACTACCAGTATACATTTTATTAATCAGTCAGAAAGCATTCTGGCCCTAAAAGCACTGTGACACAGAATTATAACTAGAGACATGACCTAGAGTTGGAAAGATAAAAATAGGCAACTGCTGGTTCAGTAGACATGCTAGCAGACCCTTTAACATTCTTAGAAAAGAAAATGTGTACAATGCCCTGGCTTATTTTGAGAAGAGAAGAAAGCAATTGCTCTGTTTCTCCTTCACAATTTGCCCTCTTCAGAAAAACAAGCTCTTATAAATGTTTTAAAGGACTGAACCATTTTGAAATGGTGAATTTTTGACCATTTTAATTATTAGGTTTGTTTTCTTTTCTGCTTGGTGCACAGTCAGAGGTAAACTAAAATGGCTTGTGCTGGTAGTGCGCCATGGTAAAAAGCTCAGATGACAGTAGGAAATTGCTTTTGTGATGAGGGGAAGCATTAATAAAAACTTCTGTCATGTTTACCCTTTTAAATTGGCCCTGCAGGAGTTGTCTAAACTACCCCATTGGCAGTGGTTGGTTGATACATAGGTTGCAAAATGTTCTATGTCTGTAGTTGTTGGTGGTTGAGTTTAGAGATATCTACATTTTTCTGATCTGGTTTGGTATGTCATTGAAGTTTCATTTAAACTCTTTGTCCCCTTGTGGTCTGGTAAAACCGAAATCTTTACCCATGAAGAAAATATTGTTGTATGTTTGAGAAAATGTCACATTTTGCTTCCCACAAGGCTGAGTAATGTTGGCTCTCAAGATACTATAAATCATTCTGTGGCTTCAGGGCTTCAGTAGACACAAGTAGCTAGGGATTTTTTTTTTTTTTAGAAGAAAAGTAACCAAAGCAAAATCAAAGGAGGATTTTTTAAAATGTGAATTGCCTGAACTGCACCAAATTCAACTATACATTTGAGATACCCAAATAAGTTTACTAAATAAACTTTATAGTTCACTTGGGAATCTTTCAGTTGAGTCAGAGAGTAAGAAAAGATTCATGTGGTTCAGCTGTCTAAGGGTACTCAGCATAAGACACCAGTGCAGAGTGAAGGCTCCCCTAGGATGGCCTATCTTATTCCCACTGTTGTGTTGTTCCTTAATTCTTGTCTTCTCACCCTCAACAGTATGACATGTGTGATGCTCAGAGCATCTGAAAAGGCAGTTAGTAGAAGCTGGTATCTTTCATAGAAAATCAAATGTCCTTCCTGGAGGATTCAGTTGATAAGGGTACATATTTGATCTCTGGAATAATTCTATTTAACTTTTTTTTTTTTTTTAGTTTTTAATCCTGAAATTTTCTCTGGTGAAAGCCAAGGGGAATTTACAGCTATTCAGCTGCTAGTGAGGGTCAAGATCTTCTTAAATTTTTGAATCATTTGTTTTTTCACAATCACTCTAAAATATAGATTTTTATTCTCATTTTGTAGATGAAGAAATTGTAGTCATGAGAGGTTGAATTCTTGCTCAGTCAACTAATGAGTGTGAGAATCCCATTATTTATCCTGCTTTGCCTTGATCTAAGACCATCTACTGTCTTCTGTATCAAGCTTCCTCCTCTGGGGGAAAATGGTAGAAATTTAAGATTTTCCTTAGAAAAGTAAAATATGATAAGTCTTAAAGATTTTCTAGTTCAACTCTTGTTTACGTAACATAGACAAAAATGAAGACCTATAGAGAATAAGGAACTAGCCCTGAATCACACAGTTCTTTTTTCCTTTGTATGAATTTAATTAGTATCTTCTTGTTTAATCAGTTTTTTAGTGGGGGTTATAATTTTTGTATAATTTACTTAGAGTAATAGATAAGCTTTGACTAGACCAGTGTAATCAGTAACACAGTTGATATGCAGACAATTTCCACCACCCCAAAATTTTCCTCATATTCTTTTGCTGTCAATTAATTTCTTACTATTTTTTCTGTACATCACTGATATGCTTTACATCACTATAGATTAATTTTGCTTGATCTAGAATTTTGTGTATGTAAAAATCAAGCTGTATAATTTCTTTGGCTCACCATAATCACTTTTATATTTATTTATGTAGTTAGGATATCATATTACAGTCTTTTTTTTTTTTAAATTGCTGAACAGTATTTCATTTTATTGATATACTACACTTTATTCATTTGCTTGAATTATTTATAGTTTTTCCCTATTGAGAATAAAGTCTCTATGAGCTTTTGTGTGCAAGGCATTTCATACCTCTTAGGTAAATACTCAGAAGAATTGCTTAGCTGTATGGTAGGAAATTGCCAAACTGATTGCCAAAGTGGTTATTTAATTTCATATTCCTACCACTAATGTATTACCTTCTCCCCATCCTTGTTGACACCTGGCATTTTCAGTATTTTTAATTTTAGCCATTCTAGTAGGTGTATGGCAATATCTCATGGTTTTACATCTCATTTTCCTGGGGCCAAAAGCATTGAGCATCTATTTTTGCATTTGTTGGCCATTCATGTATCTTCTTTGGTAAAATGTCTGTTCAAAACTTTTACCTATTTTTTTAAATTGGGGTTCTAATTTTCTTCTTGAGTCATAAGAATGATTTTTATATTCTGAATATAAGTCCTTCATGAGATATATGTAACACAAATATGTTCAACTAGTCTGTGGATTGCCTTTCCATTGTTTTAAAAATGGTTTTCATAGAATTGGAGTATTAATTTTGGTGAAGTCATTTTTTATTTTTTTTGCATTCTACATAAGAAACATTTGCCTAAATAAAGTTAAAATGTTTTTTCTTCTATATTTTCTTCTGGAAATTTATTTTTTTAATATTTTAAGTTCATTTTTGTATATGTTATGAGGTAAGGGCTATATTTATTTTTTCCATAGGGATATCTATTTGTTGAAAACATTATCCTTTCCCCATTAAATAACTGCCATGTCTTTTTGCAGTTTTTAAAATAGTTTTAAAAATTGCACAATTAGTGTGTTTGTCTATTTCTGGACTCTCTATTTTGTTTTATTGATCTGTATGTTTCTCCTTGCACAAACACTACAATGTCTTGATTAATGTAGATTTTTAGTAAGTATTGAAATCAGGCAGTGTATTCCTCTTTTTGAAAAGTATTTTGTCTATTATAAGTTCTTTGCATTTCATACAAATTTTAGAATCATGTTGTCAATGTTAAAGAAAAGCCTGTTGGAATTGTGTTGGGATTGTATTGAAACCTATAAACTAATTTGGAGAGAATATACATTTTATCCATGATAAGTCTTTCATAACCAAGTGTCTTTTCATTGTCCCAACAATGTTTGAATTATTCATTATGTTCATCTTGAACGTACTTTATTAAATTTACTGCTAAACATTTCTTTTTTGTATGTCATTATAAATGGTATGTTTTATTGGAAATTTTATTTTCTAACTGTTTTTCACTAACATAGAAATATCCTTGACTTTTCTATAATAATTTTGTATCCTGTGACTGTTAAAATCACTGTTTTTTACACAGTTTTGCTGTTGTTGATTCCTTAGAATATCCTATATACATATTCATGTCAAATGTTCACTAGGATAATTTTATTAATTCTTTTCCAATCTATATATCTTTTATTTATTTTTGCTTCCCTTCTTATACAGCTAGCACTTCCAGTAGAATATTGAATAGAAGTGGAGGAAATCATTATCTTGCCTTGTTTCAGTCTTAGGGGAAAGCATTTAGACTTTCACTATCATACAGGTTCACTATAAATTTTTCATACATGCCTTTTTTTTCATACATGAATAGGTTGAGAAAATTATTCTCCAAGTCCAGTGTGCTGATAGATTTTAACTTAAATGAATGCTGGATTTAAAAAAAAATGTTTGTTTTCCACATATATTGAAATGATCATATGGGTTTTTTTAGATTCTGTTAATATTTTCAATTACATTGATTATTTTTCAAATATTAAATCAATTGTTTAATTCCTAGGATATACACCACTCTGTCAACATAAGTATACTCTTTATATATTTCCAAATTCAATTTGCTAATATTTTTTTTTAAGGATTTTTGTGTTTGTGTTCATGAGGTAAGTCGTCTGTAGTTTTCTTTCAGTATCTTTGCCGGTTTTGGTATCAGTGTATTTGTATACTTTCCTCATAAAATAAATTGGGATTGTTCCCTCCTCTTCTTTCTGGAAGAGTTTGTGTATAATTGTGGTTGGTTGAAATCAGCTCCTAAGCCATCTAGGCTTAGACTATTACTTATGGGAAAGACTTTAACTACGAATTTGATATGTTTGTATTGATTCAGAGTTTCAGGTTTTCTTTTTCTTTTTGTCTCAGTTTTTAAAAAATTGTATCTCTTAATATGTTTGTGCATTTCATCAAGATTGGAAGATTTATTAGGATATTGATTAATTATAGTTTCCTATTATTCTTTCAATGTCTATAGGATCTGTATTGAGTTTCATTCTTTCATTCCTGATATTGATTATTTAAGCTGTCACCTATTCTTGATCAGATATTTCTTTACTTTTATTTTTATTAAGATATAATTGACATTAGAATTATATTAGTTTCAGATGTACAACATAATGATTCAGTATTTGTATATATAGTAAAATGACCAACACAATAAGTCTAATTAACATTCATCGCCAAACTTAGTTATTTTTTTTCTTGTGATGAGAACTTTTAAAATCTTTTCAAAAGTTTTTAGTAACTTCCACAAAAAATTTCATATTTTCACCTCTGACTCTGTAATTCATGTTCTCATCAGTTTCACTTAAATTACAGGTACCCATGGTCTCCTAACCAGTTTTATGCTTGTTTTACCATTAGTATTGCTCCTTTCCCACTTGTTCTAATTTTGGCCAGAGGACCTGGATAATATCAATATTTTATTACCCCATTACTTAAACTTCCTCAATGAATTCTCACCAAAATTAAATTCTCAACTTCTCAATATAGCACACAGCATTATTATCTAGTTCCAGTTTAATAACTTCACATTTATTGAGAGGCATTCTAAACCTTAGTCATTCTGAACTGTTCTGAAGGCAGTGCACAGTCTCTTAGCTCTCTGTTTTAAAAAGAATATTTTCCCTCTAAAATACCCTTTGTCCAACCCCATTACCAACTTTCTCTCTTACATCCTTCTCATTCTTTTCTGGTGGGAATACAAAATGATACAGCTACTCTGGAAGATAGGTTAGCAGTTTCTTACAAAACTAAACATACTCTTACCATATGATCCAGCAATTGTGCTTGGTATTTACATCAAAGAGTTGAAAACTTATGTCACTACAAAAACCTGCAAACAGATGTTTATAGCAGATTTATTCATAAATGCTAAAACTTGGAAGCAACCAAGATGTCCTTCAGTAAGTGAATGGGTAAATAAACTGTGGTACATGCAGACAAATGCATATTACTAAGTGAAAGAAGGCAATTTGAAAAAGCTACATACTGTGTGATTCCAACTATATGGCATTCTGGACAAGGTAAAACTATGAAGACAGTAAAAGGGTCAGTAGTTGCCAGTGTTTGGAGTAAGGAGATGGATGAGTAGGCAGAGCACAAAGAATTTTTAGGGCAATGAAAATACTCTGTATGATACTATAATGATGGATACATATCATTATATTGTACATTTGTTCTGTTAAGAAAGAAACAACAGACCCAAAATGGAGTCACATGTGCTAAGCGCATGTCACCAAACAGAAACTTAATACCTAACCTAACTGCAATTTCAGCCTCTCCCAGGGATGTAATCCTAACCAGTCAGTCTGGAATTTCCTGTTAAGCAGTAGTGAGATAATCTGCCTGATAGGCCCAGAGGAAGGTGACTTTGCCTGAAACAATCAGCTCTTTACTAGAATAACTTCTTTGTTCTGACTCCTTCTGCCTATAAAAGTCTTCCATTTTGTACTGCTTTTCAGAGCTCCTTTCTATTTGCTAGGTGGGATGCTTGCCTGGTTCATGAACTGTTGAGTAAAGCCAATAAGATCTTTAAATTTTACTCAGTTGAATTTTGGTTTTTAATAGTTCAAACCCATAGTATAAACAACACCAAGAGTGAACCCTTAAGTAAATTATGGACTTTGGGTGATTATGATGTGTCAGTGTAGGCTCATCAGTTGTGACAAATGTACCACCTTGGTGAGTGATGTTGATAATGAAGGAGGCTATGCATGCATGAGGGCAGGAAGCATATGGGAAATCTCTATATGTTCCTCTCAGTTTTGCTGTTAACTGCCTAAAAATGTCTTAAAAATAATAACAACAACAAAAGCAAAAGCTGAATAAAGGGTAAAGAATATAGGTGAATGGCTGGCTAACATAACTGGAAGTTCCAAAGGAAGGGTAGATTTCATCTGTCTTAATTTAGATGCTCATCTTTACCCTCAAAGGTCCAATTTTATTTTGGTTCCCTGTATTTCATAGTACTAGAGTTTACCCAACACTGACTTCCTTCATGATGTCAAAATGACTGACAGTTCCAGGCTTCATATCTTCATACTACGTCTTTCAGAAATACACAAAAGTTGGCTACAATAGCTCTCAGAGAATTCTAAAAAAACCATATATTTTCTAGATGTCCATAGCATAATCCTTTACGAATCTTGAATGAACTTGACCTCTGAAATTGATCATATTTCCATCCCAGATAAATTCACTATGGACAAAGAAATGTTATATGCTGATTGGAGCAGACTTTAGGTACCTGAACCAAGCACTGTGTTAAGTGGCATCTTGTTACCTCAGTAGGGTTATACTTATCAGGAATCATCTCTGGAGCTTGGATTGAGCAAATTACTCCCAACCAACAAATCTATGGCTTTTAAATAGTTTGGAAAAAAAGTGAATCTTGGGGATAAAACGTGGACATTTCTAACTATAGCTAGACATGATGGATTCCACTATTTTTCAAAAAAATCCCATGAAATTAGAGTTGACAAATTTACCAAGTGAAAACATTTGACATTCAGTTAAATTTGAATTTCAGACAAATAATGATTAATTTTTAGTCTAATATGTTCTCTGAAACACTGTACTTGAAATTCCATTTAACCTTAATACTTAAATGATTTATTCAAAATTTTAAAAATTAAAGACCACAACTTTATGAGAAACAAAGTAAATAATATTAAGATTAAGACTGTCTGTAGTTTTCAGATGATTAGTCCATCCAGTGACCATGCATGCATCCACGATTAGGTGAAAGTGTTAGGGAGGAAAATCAGTTCAACGCCCCTGGTTTCAATGAGGAGGACGTATCCTTAAGTCCTACATGTCTCTCTCTGACCCCTTACTGATTGCTGAACTTGGCAAGAGTTTGGTTGGTTCTATACTGTTTCCTTTTTAGGAGGAAGTTACCTCTCATATCTCAAAGAGCAGCTTCTACTATTGCATGCAGGAAGTCTCTTATTCCAAACTGCTTGACTGGATAAAGTTCTCCAACTCAGGTTTAGACTTAGGAAGTCCATTTGACTCTCATTCTACAGGTTTCCATTTAACTTAGCTTTTATTAATAATAAAGGGGCATTCCAACCCCATCTACCACTCTTTTTACCCCACTTGATCTACAGAACTTGGGACAAAAAAGATACTATTTATATGCCCTCCTTAGAAATCTCAACCCAAATCATATCTGTTAATTTATGTGTGCTGACACTAAAAGGTTACCAGTATATGCTACATGTTTACATGAACAACATAAATTTTGGAGTTTTTAATTTATACTTTTTGAAATAAAACTCAAAATTTGTGGAATAGTAAACATATATTGCCCATTTTAAATTATTATAATAAAAATTGTATATGGGCTTCCCTGGTGGCGCAGTTGTTGAGAGTCTGCCTGCCAATGCAGGGGACACGGGTCCGTGCCCCAGTCTGGGAAGATCCCACATGCTGCGGAGCAGCTGGACCCATGAGCCATGGCCACTGAACCTGTGTGTCCGGAGCCTGTGCTCTGCAACGGGAGAGGCCACAACAGTGACAGGCCCACGTACTGCAAAAAATAAAATAAAATAAAATAAAAATTGTATATAATAATGGAATATAGAAATGGAGAGATATATTTCTGAAGACATATAAAAATGGCTGTATCATGTGAATTACTCTGAGAAATCAAAAAAGAAATGGCACTAAACATTAGATGAAAGAAGGAATACAGGCAATTTAGTATAATAATCCAAAAATATAGATTCTGGAGAAATTCAGCTGAATTTGTATTCAAATTCATATATCTAAGCTCTGTCCACAAAGTTCCAAAACAGCCAACCCCAAAGAAGGCAAAACATACTTCTAGAGAGGTCAGGAGTTTAGGTGGGAAGGTGAACAGGGAAGAATTTGTGGCAAGCTTTATATAGCTAGTGACATGTTATTTGAAACACTACATTGAGAGGGTTTTGCTTTCCTCATCACTATAGTGTTAGATGCCACATGAAAAGTTGTGTTTCAAAATTAACAAAACAAGTACTGAGACAGAATCATCTAGAAACTTAAGGCTATTACATTCTAGACATGGACTTTGTGAGATAGGCACCTCCCTCAGAAGTGGGAACCTTTAAAGTAAAGCTATGGCCTCAGTCCTTGGTAAGAAGTTTACAAAACAAGCTGTACTTTGCATCTCTGGATCTAACAAAGATCACATATCAAAGCTTCATGACCAAATTAATGTGTAGCTTATCCCCCTCCCCAAGGTCTTTCCCTTGGTTTTATTATTACTGACAATATTGTAAGAGTGGTGTGAAATGGCCAATTCACATGTGTGCCACGTTTTGCACACTGCCTGAACCTGCTGGAACATGATTGTCCTAAGAATGATGAGAGTTGTAAACATCTTCTGACAGAAGCTTGCAAAATCTGCACCTATTTTAGTCACTCAGTAATGGCCATAAAATTATTTAAGAACTACAGGAGAAAACCAATGTACATACACATGCATAAATTAAAATTGGAAGTGCCAGTTCAATGGAATACGACTTCTCACACTCTGGAACAACTGTGGAGCAATTAAAAAATAAACAAATCGTTAAACGTGGGTGCAGCCAATGGTCAACAGAGAAGGTGTTCTCTGTTGGAGATCAAACCATTACCCAGCACTTTTGTTGAGTAGATTTCCTCTTTGGTCTGTGAAAATATTCAGAGTAATTTACATAATCCTTCCTGGAGTGTTTTCTTACAAAAGCAGTGCCAATCTGAATAAATGAGAGGTAACATGTTCATCTTGATTTCCCTTTACATTAAGGACAATTTTTCTGCAGGAAATATGATACACACAAGATCCTTCCTGATTTTATTGTTTACATCAGAGTTTCAAGTGTAAGCCTGTTATGTTCATGGGTGAACAATTCATAAAAGCCCTTTATTTTATCAAAGTTCAAAGAAATAAAAAATTATCTGGCACCCTTAAAACTATGTTCATAGAACTCAAAAATTGTTAATTCATAGAGTATTTCTTAACAATATTTCAGAATCACTTTCTCAGTCCTACTCACTGTGAGTAGGACTCCTTAGTGTATTTGGACTTGAAAAAATAATCAGGTTTATGGTCAGGTTTCCATCTTTGTCTTCTCAATTGAAATTCTCTCCTGTAGTTATTTGGAAATTTCTCAAGTAGAAAGCAATGGGACCAGAGTTTTCTCTGTGATCTAGCATTATGTCCAGTAGTCAGTAGTGTGGCTGCATTAATATCTCCTCAAGAAGCAAGACTGTATTTGGAGAAATTGATCTTGAGGTGGGTTTAAATGGTCATAGTGTAGTCCCAACTCACTTGCTAGAAGTTGCTTTACTAATGGATATGTGACCAGTTCTGTAGTAGGTTTATAAGAGGCCTTTGGGAAAATTCTTTCTTACTCTTCAGAGTAAATAAGAACATTTTTCTCTATCCACCATGGTTGTGAATTAGGAAACATGTAGCCCCTATTTCTTTTAGTATCCATCTTAAATCTTTGAAAGAATGAGAGTCTGGATGAAACCAACAAGAAGTTTGTTGACCTGCTGGACAAACCAACACTAAATCTGGCCCACCTCATTTCCTTTTAAGTGAGCTATTAAGTGACCTATTCTCTAAACATCATTGTTTTAGGCTTTGTTATTTACAATGAGAGACACTCCAACAGATTCAAGAGAGCCACAATTTTTTTTCTTTCTAATAAGGCTAGTACTTTGTGGGGCAGAGGGTTGTAGTTGCTCTGACAGTAAGTGTATAGGCCAAAGAAGTAGCCCCTTTAGACAGTCAGAAAAAATTCACACTCAAAATATCAGCTCAGGAAAAAACAATCTCACACTTTTGGGCCAGTTCTGTAATCACTATAAAACACTGAAATATATTTATCACAATAATGGTAGAGAGTATTGCAATCTAACAACATATTTGGAAAATATGGAGTCACCACATACACAATTATAGATTATTAATTCTCAAAAAAAGAATATAATTAATGACCTGGAATGATAGGAAGAACACACTACTGGACACTATGAAACCTATGGTTTTATTTTCATTCTGTAGCCTTCAAACTTACTGCTTAGGAGGACATAGTTTTCTCATTGATAAAATGAGGCACTTGAGTGATCTTTCTGTAAAGTAATTCATAATTTTAAATTATTAGATCTGATTTTAAGGAGTTTGAAAACACAAGTCAAGGCACCTAATCACTTTTGCTTTCAGGTTCCTCATCTGTAAAAGGGAATTGTAAAATATCAGATGTATGCATATCAGCCCTAGAACTTTTTTTTTTTGAGAACCATATCTGCCTCCTTCCCAACTTGTGCCACACCCCTGTCATTTCTTATTAAACAGTAAACTCATTAGTTCAGGTGGTTTGAAAGAAATTGATCTGACTCTGTCAAGGTAGACACTTGACTTGGCCAGGCCATTCAGGAATTAGCATCAGCAATTGGTACAGGAATAGAAATTTGAAGCAGGCTAGACAGACACCGCTGAAATACAAAGCATCCTAAGAAACTACTACAAGCAACTCTATGCAAGTAAAATGGACAACGTGGAAAAAATGGACAAACTCTTAGAAAGGTATAGTCTTCCAAGACCGAATCAGGAAGAAATAGATAATATGAACAGACCAATCACAAGTAATAAAATTGAAACTGTGATTAAAAATCTTCCAACAAACAAAAACCCAGGACCAGATGGCTTCACAGGTGAATTCTATCAAACATTTAGAGAAGAGCTAACACCCATCCTTCTCAAACTTTTCCAAAAAATTGAAGAGGATGGAACACTCCCAAACTCATTTTATGAGGCCACCATCACCCTGATACCAAAACCACACAAAGATACTACTAAAAAAGAAAACTACAGATCAATATCACTGATGAATATAGATGCAAAAATCCTCAAAAAATACTAGCAAACAGAATCCAACAACACATTAAAATTATCATACACCATGATCAAGTGGGATTTATCCCAGGGATGCAAGGATTCTTCAATATACTCAAATCAATCAATGTGATACATGATATTAACAAATTGAAGAATAAAAACCATATGATCATCTCAGTAGGTTCAGAAAGAGTTTTTGACAAAATTCAACACCGCTTTATGATAAAAACTCCCCAGAAAGTGGGCATAGAGGGAACCTACATCAACATAATTAAGGTCATATATGACAAACCCACAGCAAACATCATTCTCAATGGTGAAAAACTGAAAGCATTTCCTCTAAGGTCAGAAACAAGACAAGGCTGTCCCCTCTCACCACTATTATTCAACATAGCTTTGGAAGTCCTAGCCACATCAATCAGAGAAGAAACAGAATTAAAAGGAATCCAAATCGGAAAAGAAGAAGTAAAACTGTCACTGTTTGCAGATGACATGATACTATACATAGAGAATCCTAAAGATATCACCCGAAAACTACAAGAGCTAATCAGTGAATATGGTAGAAAACTACTAGAGCTAATCAGTGAATTTGGTAATGTTGCAGGATACAAAATTAAGGTCAAAATCTCTTGCATTCCTATACACTAATGATGAAAAATCTGAAAGAGAAATTAAGGAACCAATCCCATTTACCATTGCCACAAAAAGAATAAAATACCAAGGAATAAACCTACCAAGGGAGAAAAAATACCTGTATGCAGAAAACTATAAGACACTGATGAAAGAAATTATAGTTGATACAAACAGATGGAGAGATATACCATAGTCTTGGATTGGAAGAATCAATATTGTGAAAATGACTATACTACCCAAAGCAATCTACAGATTCAATGCAATCCCTATCAAATCACCAATGGTATTTTTTACAGAACTAGAACAAAAAATCTTAAAATTTGTATGGAAACAAAAAAGACCCCGAATAGCCAAAGCAGTCTTGAGTGAACAAAAACAGAGCTGGAGTAATCAGACTCCCTGACTTCAGACTATACTACAAAGCTACAGTAGTCAAGACAATATGGTACTGGCACAAAAACAGAAATATAGGTAAATGGAACAAGATTGAAAGCCCAGAGATAAACCCACACACTTATGGTCAACTAATCTATGACAAACGAGGCAAGGCTATACAATGGAGAAAGACAGTCTCTTCAATAAGTGGTGCTGGGAAAATTGGACAGCTACATGTAAAGGAATGAAATTAGAACACTCCCTAACAGCATACACAAAAATAAACTGAAAATGGATTAGAGACCTAAATGTAAGGCCAGACACTATAAAACTCTTAGAGGAAAGCGTAGGAAGAATACTCTTTACCATAAATCACAGCAAGATCTTTTTTGATCCACTTCCTAGAGTAATGGAAATAAAAACAAAAATAAACAAATGGGACCTAATGTAACTTAAAAGTTTTTGCAAAGGAAAGGAAACTGCAAACAAGACGAAAAGACAGCCCTCAGAATGGGAGAAAATATTTGCAAACCAATCAATGGACAAAGGATTAATCTCCAAAATAAATAAACAGTTCATGCAGCTCAATATTAAATAAACAAACAACCCAATACAAAAGTGGGCAGAGGACCTAAATAGACATTTCTCCAAAAAAGACATACAGATGCACACGAGGCACATGAAAAGCTGCTCAACATCACTAATTATTAAAGAAATGCAAATCAAAACTGCAGTGAGGTATCACCTCACACCAGTTAGAATGGGCATCATCAGAAAATCTACAAACAACAAACACTGGAGAGGGTGTGGAGAAAAAGGAACCCTCTTGCACTGTTGGTGGGAATGTAAATTGATAGAGCCACTATGAAGAACAGTATGGAGGTTCCTTAAAAAACTAAAAATAGAATTACCATATGACCCAGCAATCCCACTACTGAGCATATACCCAGAGAAAACCATAATTCAAAAATACACATGCACCCCGATGTTCATTGAAGCACTATTTACAATAGCCAGGTCATTGAAGCAACCTAAATGCCCATCGACAGATGAATGCATAAAGAAGATGTGGTACATATATACAATGGAATATTACTCAGCCATAAAATGGAATGAAATTGGGTCACTGTAGAGACGTGGAAAAATCTAGAGACTGTCATACAGAGTGAAGTAAGTCAGAAAGAGAAAAACAAATATCGTATATTAACGCATATATGTGGAACCTAGAAAAATGGTACAGATGAACCGGTTTGCAGGGCAGAAATTGAGACACAGATGTAGAGAATAAATGTATGGACACCAAGAGGGGAGAGTGGAGGTGGTGGTGTTAGTGGTGGTGTGATGAATTGGGAGATTAAGATTGACATATATACACTAATATGTATAAAATGTATAATTTTTAAGAACCTGATCTATAAAAAAATAAATTAAATTAAATTAAAAAAATTAAAAAAGAAAAATAAAAGAAACCTCCCTTTTTCTGTGATTGTGAACAAGGAGGAAAATTTGACTTTAGTTTGCCAGTGACCACTTTGCTACTGCTTGGATGGAGCATTATAGAGAATGAAGATAAGTGGAAGGGAATAGAGTTAAGAGAGAGAGGATTTCATTTTTAATTCTTGCATTCAAATGTTTGAATATGATTTTTTTGTTTGTTTCATGAGCTAATAGATTCTATTTTTTTAAGATAGTAATTTTCCTCACATTTCTATCACTAAATGCTTAAAACATTAACTGACATTAATACCTTAAAAATTTATTGGAAATTTTTGATGAGATAAAGCATGCAAAAGAGCTTTCTAAAATGCAAATAACTATGCAAAGGTTACCAAAACTATTATATATTATTTACTTTTTTAATAAGGTATAGAAAAATACTTTTATTTAAGAATAAAATACTTTTTTGTCATTATTATTCAAATAGACACTATCTTAAATAAAACATCTAATTTTTGTACCCTTATCCTTTTTGTTTTAGGAGAACCTACTTGACTTATCTCATGGTCAAGAAACATGTCAAAATCTATGGATTTGTATGCATAATATATGATTGCTGAACAGGAAGCAGGACTATATTCTCTTACTATATAATACTGTTTTCATTTTCTTCTGTTAGAGCTCTTATAACACTTTGATCTTTTAGAATAAAGGTGATAAATGCCAAAAATTAGTATTCCAATGGTTTAATAAGAATGAAAATAAAGAGTTTTTGAGGTACGCTGAGTCTACAAGACTTTAAATACAATCTGAAATCATTAATCCACAATTTCTGGACTAACCCACTTCAATAAAGAGGAGTTCCAGAACCTAGCTTGCAAAATGATTATATGGTTAATGCAGGATTAAATTTTCTTTCAATTATAAGACATAGTCTGGAAAACGCTCTAAAGAGAATGAAGAAAAAAGGTCTATAAGAAGTACATTTGGTCTAAAGTGATTTTAAATATGTTTCTTAATTTCTGGGGGCTATTTTGCTTTTTGTCTAATCACTGAATTACTGAAGCACAATTCATCTGATAAAATAGTTGAGCTTAGTGGTAATGAAGTCAGGTAATGTCTTATCTGAGTGTCAGGCCAGACATCAAATGGGCAGTGTGTTTAATGATTAATAAGGAGTTTACAGACTGAAATACTTTCATCCAAGTTACATATGTCAAGCCAATTCATTGGAATAAGAAAAGGTTTAGAAATGGGAAATCATTTGAGAAGCTGGGTCTTTAACTATTTAATAAAATTACTTGTTATTTAAATAAATGTAATTAAAAGTGTAATGCTCTGGAACTATTAGGCACCTATTCAAAAAGAGAGGATTTTTGTTTGGTGAAAGAGCTAATACCTTGAAGAAAGCATAAGCTTCACAATGAGAATCCCAGAGATACTTTTAAAGAGCTGGAGATTAACTCATTTAAATAAACAGTCATATTATGACTTTTTCACCAGGGAAGCCAGCATTTCCTTAGGGTTCTTGAATTAGGGAGTTCCACACCAGGGTTCTGTAAATTAGCTATGGAGGCATTCATATTATCAAGATCTTCACCTCTGCAGGAGACCTCACATGGGCAGAAATCAAAGAAATGTAGTAATCTTGTGATTTCAGCAATCTCCTGTCTAGAATGTTTTTGGTTTTCTATTGCACCTCTCTTAAAAAAACAAACAAAAAAACCCCTCTGAAACCATTATTTTTTTGATTCTAATGAGTAACACATATTGGAAGGCCAGACCCAACTGCACTTTCTTAGGTGTTCATTCCTATAAAGGAATTTTTATACAAGTTGGTTTTGTATCATAAAATGTAAAAAATTATACAACTGCTCAGTACAAGTTTCAGGGCAGGTTTATAGTAAAAAAAAAGAAAAAAAAAGATATTTTAAATGAAAATGTACAAATGTACTGGCTCTTCCATATTTTTTACATGAACTCGAGCAAAGCTATATTCACATATGAAAATCATCCAATTTCATTTCGTCCCTCCTCCCCAACATATGGTAAGTATTTCCTTGGTTTCTAAATCTGATGCATTTCCAAATACACTTGGGGAAGAAGTGTAAGTTACCATACTTCCAACTAATTTTTCTCAGGACAATTTGTACAACATAAGTTTTACAGAATAGATAAGTTTTATTAAAAAGAAGAGTCTTTATCCCTGCAATGCTTAGAAACCTGAGAAATTGCAAGCCACTGGAAAGAAACCTTGGTATTATTTGCTGGATTTCTGTCAATAACAAACTTTCCCATTTTATGTATGTTTCTGAAGTCAAACATGCATTTTTACCAGCAATGGACCAAGAGAAATAAATTGGCTACCCTGGATGTCTGGGCTCCCAGGCTGGTTAAGGAGAGGGGCCTGTTGAGTCATGCATTCTACTTTATCATGTTTGTTTTTGTTTCTTTATATAAAACCAAACCAAACAAAGCAACTTTCTACAATGCATCCTAAAATTATCACTAACTGACTTATATCTGTAGAAATTTCTTCCTCCTGGGTCACTTCAGCAATCATGTCTACTTGTATTTTTCTAAATTCATAAGTCGTATTTTGTGCTAAAAAGCAATGCCTTTCTTGCTATACCATATATTACTTTTAACTATGGGTTGAGCTGCTCTGGTCCTGACAAGTCATAAAGCATTAGTAGATGATTGGTTCTTCCCTTTGGCACTCAACCTAATACCTAGAGTATTTAACTAGGGAAATCACCATTGACTTTGTAATCCCATGTGTGACACTTGTTCTGTGAACAGGTAAGGGGGAAGTAAGTCAAGCATTTGTCAGGAAGTCTCCACTGTATCTTTATCCCCAAAAGCAGGAACTGTCAGCATTTGTGACTTCAAGCTAGCCTATGTTCTGATATTATTCTTCACATTCCCAGAAGGGATTCTTTGGAAGGACTTTTGCATTCATGTGAAAAGAAGTATTTCAGCTGTTTTTCATAAGTACTGATTGCTCAGGACATAGTGACTGCTACAGGTGCTGAAGTTGAAGGACATAAACATACTATAATATGTTTTGCCATAAACAATCACAAAGGCTCTTTTCACAGGTGATTGAACAAAATGAATAACAGAATGGGGACTTGTAGTCTGATGCTTCCTGCTCATGTAAACTCATATTCTGCATTTTAGAATTTGTTGAAGGCATAGCTTCTGCCCATTAATCAGGACATTCCTCTAGGTATATTCTGAAGTAGCTACTTTTAGTGATTAAACTTCACATATTATATTAGGTAACAGAGCATGCTTTTAACAACATGCTATCACTAAAGGCAAGAGAAAACATTCATTTTAGATAAAGAAGGTTAATGCATGTCAAATCCTAACACTGCTCACTGAAATCAAGGTAAGAGTGAGCTACAGAACACTATCAACAGTAGCAAACATTTGCTAAGTACCTACTATGTGCTGGGCACTATATCAGATACTGAGAAGAAATTTCTATTCTATTCTATTCTATTCTATTCTATTCTATTCTATACTATTTTATTCTATTCTATTCTATCTTATCCCATTATATTTCATAGGTGATACAAAACAGGGAGCAATTCAAGGCAGTAAATTAATAATCTGCTATGTGTATTGAAATACATTGAAATGTGATCTAGTTTAAGAGTCAAAACAACTGAGGTCCTTGCAAATTAAGAGGTTTGCTCAACATTAAAGGGATCATACATCATGATAAAGTGGGGTTTATCCCAGGAATGCAAGGATTCTTCAATATATACAAATCAATCAATTTGATAAACCATATTAACAAACTGAAGGTGAAAAATCATATGATCATCTCAATAGATGCAGAAAAATCTTTTGACAAAATTCAACACCCACATATGACAAAAACTGTCTAGAAAATAGGCATACAGGGAACTCACCTCAACAAAATAAAGGCCATATATGACAAACTCACAGCCAACATCATTCTCAGTGGTGAAAAACTGAAACCATTTCTACTAATATCAGGAACAAGACAAGGTTGCTCACTCTCACTACTATTATGAAACATAGTTTTGGAAGTTTTAGCCACAGCAATCAGAGAAGAAAAAGAAATAAAAGGAATCTAAATCTGAAAAGAAGTAAAACTGTCACTATTTGCAGATGACATGATACTATACATGAAACTACTACTACTACATGAAACAGAAAACTACTAGAGCTAATCAATGAATTTTGGAAAGTAGCAGGATACAAAATTAATGCACAGAAATCTCTTGCATTCCTATACACTAATGTTGAAAAATCTAAAAGATAAATTAAGAAACACTCCCATTTACCAATGCAACAAAAATAATGAAACACCTAGGAATAAATCTACCTAAGGAGACAAAAGACCCATATGCAGAAAACTATATGACACTGATGAAAGAAATTAAAGATGATACAAATAGATGGAGAGATATACCACGTTCTGATTGGAAGAATCAACATTGTGAAAATGACTATACTACCCAAAGCAATTTACAGATTCAGTGCAATCCCTATCAAACTACCACTGGCATTTTTCACAGAACTAGAACAAAAAACTTCACCATTTGTATGGAAACAAAAAAGACCTGAATAGCCAAAGCAAACCTGAGAAAGAAAAACAGAGCTGGAGGAATCAGGCTCCCTGATTTCAGAGTATACTACAAAGCTGCAGTAATCAAGACAGTATGGTACTGACACAAAAACAAAAATATAGATCAATGAAACAGGATAGAAAGCCCAGAGATAAACCCATGCACATATGGTCACCTTATCTTTGATAAAGGAGGCAAGAATATACAATAGAGAAAAGACAGGTTCTTCAATAAGTGGTGCTGGGAAAACTGGACAGCTACATATAAAAGAATGAAATTAGAACACTCCCTAACACTATACACAAAAATAAGCTCAAAATGGATTAAAGACCTAAATGTAAGGCCAGTCACTATAAAATTCTTAGAGGAAAACATAGGCAGAACACTATGACATAAATCACAGCAAGATCCTTTTTGACCCACCTCCTAGAGAAATAGAAGTAAAAACAAAAATAAACAAATGGGACCTAATGAAACTTAAAAGCTTTTGCATAGCAAAGGAAACCATAAAAGAGATGAAAAGACAGCCCTCATAATGGGAGAAAATGTTTTCAAATGAAGCAACTGAAAAAGGATTAATCTCCAAAATTTACAAGCAGCTCATGCAGCTCAATATCAAAAAAACAAACAATCCAATCAAAAAAATGGGCAGAAGACCTAAATAGACATTTCTCCAAAGAAGACATACAGATTGCCAACAAGCACATGAAAGGATGCTCAATATCACTAATCATTAGAGAAATGCAAATCAAAACTACAATGAGGTATCACCTCACACCAGTCAGAATGGCCATGATCAAAAACTACAAACAATAAATGCTGGAGAGGATGTGGCGAAAAGGGAACCCTCTTGCACTGTTGGTGGGAATGTAAATTGATACAGCCACTATGGAGAACAGTATGGAGGTGCCTCAAAAAAACTAAAAATAGAACTACCATATGACCCAGCAGTCCCACTACTGGGCGTAAACCCTGAGAAAACCATAATTCAAAAAGAGTCATGTACCACAATGTTCACTGCAGCACCATTTACAATAGCCAGGACATGGAAGCAACCTAAGTGTCCATCAACAGATGAATGGATAAGGAAGATGTGGCACATATATACAATGGAATATTACTCAGCCATAAAAAGAAATGAAATTGAGTTATTTGTACTGAGGTGGATGGACCTAGAGACTGTCATACAGAGTGAAGTAAGTCAGAAAGAGAAAAACAAATACCATATGCTAACACATATATATGGAATCTAAACAACAATAACAAAATTGGTTCTGAGGAACCTAGGGGCAGGACTGGAATAAAGATGCAGACGTACAGAATGGACTTGAGGACATGGAGAGGGGGAAGTTTAAGCTGGGACGAAGTGAGAGAGTGGCATGGACATATATACACTACCAAATGTAAAATAGATAGCTAGTGGGAAGCAGCCGCATAGCACAGGGAGATCAGCTCAGTGTTTTTTGTCCACCTGGAGGGGTAGGATAGGGAAGGTGGGAGGGAGATGCAAGAAGGAGGAGATATGGGATGTATGTATATATATAACTGATTCACTTTTTTATACAGCAGGAACTAACACACCATTGTAAAGCAGTTATGCTCCAATAAAGATGTTAAAAATAAAAAAGGCTTGCTCAAGGATACTAAGTCTGTATGAAGTTTGAATAAGGCTATTTAGTCTATTGTCTGTGTGATGAAAAGCTACGAAGTGAATCCAGGAGTTCTGAGATGATCAATTTAGCAGATACCTTAGATTTATGTAACAGAACTTCCGGTTTCATTCTTCTGAGATTAGTATTATTTGCATTCAAGATATTCAAAGAAGCTTTTAGCTGATAACTCCAAATATGAATTTTAAGGTAGCATAAAGTATTCATTTTTAAACAACAGACATCATGAGATTTTTTTCATTGCCTTTCTCCTGATGGTATCATGAAACACAAACACAAGTCTAGAGATTTCATCTCAGCTGTAAGAGATTCAGGACTATAGGACCTCAGTGGCTTTCCTATCAGTGATTTTTTTTTAAACATGTTTTTCTGAACAAAAGAAGGTCTCTCATGAATTAAATCAAAACTGCATTTAGTTAGTATTCCATCTTATTTTCCCAATAAATAACTGGATGTAAAATCATTTAAAGAGAAAATACCTTCTCTTTAAGGAAATAGTTCCAAACCACTTTTATGAGATTTCTCTAGCAGACCAACATGAAACTGTTGGGAAAATAACACAAGCCATGTCAATGTAGTGAAGGGAAATCTCTGGGGAATCACAACCTCTTAGCTCTCTCTTCATACAATTTGTGGTGGGTGTGGAATAGAGGAAAATTGTGGTTTCAACAGAATTCAAACGTTATTGTATCAGACCTGAAAACATTTATTCATTAAGGCTAAAATAAAGGAAAATATTTTGAAAAATAACAGCCAGCAATTTAAGTCTGACTGGGCTAGATCCTAACTTGAGTTCTGGCCATTTTCAAGTATGTTACCATGAGTATTTACCATGACAACATCTGCATAGCATTACCTACTCACTTCTGAGTATTTAATGTAGGTACACTTAAGAAACATGTTCTTTGTGGTCTGTTACATGTATATTTTAAGACCACATTAAAAGAAGCAGAAGTGGAAAAGATGTTTCCAAAAACTTAAACATGGACAATTTTCATATGGACTTTTGAAAATGTGCAGTATTTGCTTTAATAATCAGAGACTGTATTATAAAATATCTGTAGAAAACTTAAAGTAAGTGAAAAAGTCACTGACTTTAATGGTTTCAACAAAGTGTTATATTTTGGGAAACAAAGAAATGAACTCCTATGAATGTAGATAGTAAGGAGAATGGGGAAAATCTGTATCTATTAATCATTCAATGGAATCCTGGCATTTTCTTATAAAGAAACTGTAAAAGAAGCCCTAATTTGAATGTACAAGTGAAAAAGAAAGCATAGCATAAATCTCTCATAAAGTTCTTTTAAATGTTAAAGCAAAAGCAAACAAATAAAAATCTGAAGGACTAATAGTGAAATTGGCATAATAGTGTTTCATTTATAAATAATGTGATGCAAGGTAAGTAATCAGAAAAATCAAAGCTTCCAGGATTCCTTGATCTTAAAATAAAACAGATAGGACAGTACACAAATGTAATTATCAGACTGAAAGAACATTAGAATATGGGCACTGAAAAGACAGAAATAATGGTATCTTCTTTTACTTTGAAGCATGCTTATTGGAATGCTGTCCTTAGGGGGATCTGCTTCATTTACAGAATTGCAATTCAAACCATTCTTTTCCACTGGTAATATATGTCACTAGAAGATTTTCCCATAGTGAAAGCATTTTGTTAATAAGCATTTTCTTTTTTTTAATGTTGAAGGTCCCTTACATGTAACTAACTGGAACCATGCTTTCGCCAAGGTTTTAGGCAAACCCAGCCTTTGAATTGTACAGGCTTGACATGTCACTGCAGAGACACGTCACATTTCATTATGTTGTCGCTTTGCATCCCTTGGCATTTCATTGACACACTGCAGGCTCTTGTTCCACTTTTTTTGTGCTTCTTTCCATGGTCCTGATTAAAGGCTCCAAGACCCAACAACTTCTGCAGGAACTGATAACATTTTTTTTTTCAGTGAACAATCACTTTCTTACTTGAATGACTAAAAAATAGACTTTGGTTCTTAGTTTATGGGAAAAAAAACTTATTTGGGTTGCTTTCAGCCCATCCAAATCACCAACAGCCCTTCTGTTTCCAGATGTAAAATAGGGATTCTAAATCTGCAGAAATAAGCTAAATGAAACATGCTAAAATAAAAATAATACAAGTCAATTTAGGAGTAGGATGTAAAAGCTAGGTTAAAAGAAAAAAATATTCTCATTATGAAAATTACAATGTTTTTATGGTTATGAAAGTTACCCATTTTTATAGTAGGAAGTTTTGACAGGAGAAGAGAGTAAACAAAATGAAGAAAAATCATGGGTAAATCCCACCATTCAAAAATAGGCCTTCATAATTTGGTTTATTTCTATGTTCAGAGTGATATTGACATTGAATGCATGAACAAAAACATATCACATACAAAGAGGTGCCGTACCATGTTTTAAACATGGAACTGTATTATAAACATTTCTCCATTCATTAGATATTCTTATGCAGTATTATTTTTATGCATTCTTATCTTATTCTTCTATTGTGTGGTTATGACGCTACTTATTTCCTTATGATAAATTCCTTAAGGAAGAATAAAATATATCTAGATAAATATTATCAAATTCTACCTCACTCCATCCAGATTTTGATGCTTCTTTCAACAGTCCCCATGCATGCTCTCAACAGCTGTGTTTTAGTGTTTATTTTCCCCTGTTCTTCACCAACATTAGGTATTATAATTTGTATAATTTTTGTCATCTTAATATGTGAAAGAGCAGTTAAATGCCATTTTAATTGGTATTTCTTGACAGTTAGTGAAGTAAAATCTTTTATTATATGTTTTTGATCATTTATAATTGCTTTTGCCTTAAAAAATGTAAACAATTAAAAAAAAATAAACCCATGACATTTTCCCTTCAATGGGATGTTTTAATGCAGAAAGTCAGATTGAATCTGTAACCAGATTACTTCTAATTAAAGCATTTCACACCTAGAGCCCACTTGGGAAGGTATGAAATCTCTACTTCAAATAATAATCCATGGCTCTGTCCCCCAAATGGTTCTTAAGTATTTGAAAAACACAAGTCATGCATTATTCCTTTAGGACAAACTATCTGCAGCCTTGGGACAAAAAACAAAACCAGAATTATTCAGTGTGCTTCAATCATAAATTCTGTCTCTTTTTTCCCCGATTTCCATGGTCTGACACTATTGTTCTTTTTCCATAGCTTTCTGTTTCTCACTCTTTTCAAGCTTCCTTTGTTTATCTCCACTTTTATTTCAGATCTCTGGAGTCTCATGAGGTAATTTTAAAGTCTGTCTTTCGTACATATGGGAGACTTAGGAAAAGCTTTCCCTTAAGTTTTATTTCTTCCTCCCAGTGAGAACAACAAAGACTACTAAGAATGAGAGATTGCGTGTAGTCTTGATGCAGAGCAATAACCCACTTAATGAGTAGATCGAATATTTTAAAATATTTATTTTGTTCTGAAACCACAAAACAAAATATTTACTGCAGGCTTTATCATGTGCTAAAACTTTTATGTATTATTGCATTTAATATACACAAACATACCTTGACACTGTTGCTGTTTCTCCCATTTTAGCAAAGAAAGAATGAAGCCTGGAGACTCAGGCAAATGGAAATAAGAAAATATAAAACTCAAGGTTTTTCTGTTATCTAAGAATAAAATGAAACATTACATGTGAAAATGTGCATGTGTGTGTGAAATACAGTTGTAAACAAGTGTTCACTCAAAGTCTCTGCCAGGAAAACAGAACAAAACAATTTTTCTCATCTGTGAACACTCATCTTCTATTTTGTCTTTTTTTTCCTTCCAAACCTTTATTCATTTCATTAAAGATGGCTCAAAGGTAAAACTTGTTATACATTTAAGGTATATTACAAGAATCATGACAAAAGATGCTAGGTTACATAAAGGACACTGCTCATTTGGGAAATCATTTTAAATAAGCATTCAAGTAAATTTTTATTTTATTTATTCTTAATAAAAGAAGTCATGTAATGTAAATACATAAAGTTCTTTAAGGTTTATAACCTATTTCCATAAAACTAGTGTCATTTCATTCTAACAATCCAGGCAGAAAGGAAATACAGAGAAACTAAATACAAAGAAACACAATGCGGTGACTTAGCAAAGGCCTCATGCAGCTGGAAATTTGCAAATCTCAGACTTGAAATTAGGTCTTTTGGTCTGAGTAAAAGCATATCCCTTCACTTGTCCTCTGCTTCACCGGTAGCATTCATCTATCCATTTATTCATGTTTTCAGAGAATTATTTGTTGAACACATGATATGTGTCAATGTCATAGGAAACTTTAAGAATCAGAGACATGAAAAACTCAGCCTCTACTCTCCTGAACTTAGAATGTAATTAATGATTTATGTATTTAAACCAAACTAGATTGCACCACAATGTATGTTCTAGAAGTGTCCCAGATATGGCAGAATAGAGGAAGGAGGAAACTTTCATATCTGAGGCAAGAAAGACATCCTGAGGATTAAGTCAGATTTTAAAGGATTCAAGTGTTTTATCTTGTACAAAAGGTAAGAAAGAATATTCCTAGTAGAACTAATAGCATCTGCAAAGTCTTCATCAAAAATAATTGATGGGGATCTGTAGTAGAACAAAGCTAGAACATTGGCTAAATAGAAGGGAGTGAGAGTAATGATGTAACGAGAATTTACAGACAGAGTAGAACCAGATTACGTGGTCTCAACATGCCTCCATGAGCAGATGAGTAGTCGAAATTATATAATGTGGTATGTGGAGGGGTGTTGAGGGGAGGTAAGAGTGCAACGGTTCTTGAACACCCATATCTATCATCTTTGAATAAAGAACCTAGTTTCCCTCTTCACGTCAAGCTTTTCGATTGGCACATTATTCCCATTTGCAGTTGAGGGAATTGAGGCTTAGAGAGGTTACAAAACATGTTCAAGGTTACCCTGCTTACAAATCACAGAACTGGGATTAAAACTAGGGTATATTTAAACCCATAGCTCATGTTCTTTGTACTTCACTATTGAACATTCTTTTAAGAAGAAAAGTGACATAATTAGATACATGTTACATAATTTCAAATCCAGGACAGAAAAGAAAATCCGCTTCCCTAATAAATCCATCAAAAGTTATGAATTAAGTCCCCTTGGCTTTTATTGATCTGACACATATCATGTACGAATAGTTCATATATATACATATATAATACTTGTTATTATTATTGTCATTATTATTTTAACTGTAATTTTTTGGGGGTAGTATTGGTAGACTATATCTGAGTTGGACAAAGCATTCCCAGTAACACTTTTCTCCCTCCTCCTTCTCTTCCTTGCCTAATTTCATTCTTTCTTAGAGATGACTGAACATTATTGGTTTTCAGCACTCTCATTATAATGGGCAAAAGTGTGGTTTTCTTTTCATTTATCTTGTCTGGGGTTTGTAGGATCTCTTACATATTTGGTTTGAAATTGTATTTAATTTTCAAAATTTTTTAGCCAGTTTTTCTTTATATACACACACACATACACACACACACACACACATTTCTGCCCCATTACCTCTTCCTTCTCCTTCTGCAACTGCAGTTGCACACGTGTTAAATGGCTTGATATGGCTGCATCAGGTCATTGAGACTCTGTTTATTACATTTTTTTATTCTTCTGCTCTCTACAATCAGTTGAATGTCTACTGAGGCATCTTTAATTTCTTTAATCCTTTTTTCTGCAGCATTCAATCTGCTTGTAATACCCTTGAAAAAAATTGTTTATTTCAGATATTGTAATTTTCATCTCCAGAATTTCAATTTGGATTTTTTTTTATTGCTCTAGAATTCCCCATCTCATCAACATCATACATGTCTTTTCCTATAGTTTATTTAATGTATTTTAATAGTCATTTTAAAGTTTTTTTCTGCTTATCACAACACCTGTAATTGTTTTTGTCTTTTTCTCTATAACATATTTCTACCCAAGTATACCATAAACACAAGGATCATAACTGGCTGGTTCTCTTTTTTACTTACAGAGAAAATACCTATTATGCATTCGTTGAGGGAGGGAATGGATAAAACATCAGATCACCTAGGTACCACCAATTTTTCAAGAGCAATGTCATAAAAAAATACTCATAAATACACTTTTAGTAAAGTTTTGAACTAAGCCCAAAATAAAAAGATGGTTCCAATGGCATATGTATCTTTCACTACCAGAGCTATATAATATTAGAAGTCATTTTACTCAAACTATTTTTAATTTTTCATAGTTGATCCTAATATGGAAGGGGTTTTGGGCTGAAAATGCCATAGATGGTACAGAGTGAAGCAAGACAAAGCCTCTTGATTTTTTGATTCTTTTAATTTCCTTCATCTTGGAAGACAATAGTTATTAATTTCACAATTACCATTTTCATGATCTTCCAATGGCAATAAACTCCCATGTGACTTATCTATAATAGACTATTAAGGTTAAGACCAGGCTACTGCAATCGGGCAATTATTCTCATTCTCTCTCTCACACTCTCAATCTAAAAACCAAACTTAACTGGTAAAGCAACACAAAGCAATACAAATCTGAATGAAAAGTCATTAGGGTACCTGATCCTGGAAACTAGCTACTTCCTTTAAATCCATTAAGAATTTAACCTGACTGACAGATTCCAGAATTCTGAATTAAATGCCAAGTGGAAGTCTACACTTTTGAGATATTCTTGCAAATCTACAATAGACTACATAGAATAAGATATGTTAAAAAAGTAAAAGTATGCCTTTTTATTTTCATTACTTTAGGAGGTGGATCAAAAAATATATTGCTGTGATTTATGTCAGAGAGCATTCTGCCTATGTTTTCCTCTAAGAGATTTATAGTATCTGGCCTTACATTTAGGTCTTTAATCCATTTTGAGTTTATTTTTGTGTATGGTGTTAGAGAGTTTTCTAAATTCATTCTTTTACATGTAGCTGTCCAGTTTTCCCCAGCACCACTTATTGAAGAGACTGTCTTTTCTCCACTGTATATTCTTGCCTCCTTTGTCATAGATTAGTTGACCATAGGTGGGTGGGTTTATCTCTGGACTTTCTATCCTGTTCCATTGAGCTATATTTCTTTTTTTTGGGGGGGGGGGTGGTACAAAACAGTTTTGATTACTGTAGCTTTGTAATATAGTCTGAAATCAGGGAGTCTGATTCCTCCAGTTCTGTTTTTCTTACTCAAGATTGCTTTGACTATTCTGGGTCTTTTGTGCTTCCATACAAATTATAAATTTTTTTGTTCTAATTTTGTGAAAAATGTGATTGGCCAATGACCTATATAGGAAAAGAAAAAAAGAGTGTATATATGTATATGTGTAACTGATTCACTTTGCTCTACACCTGAAACTAACACAAATTGTAAATAAACTATACTCCAATAAAAATGAAAATAAATACATAAATAAATATAAAATAAAACTATGCCAAGTAGAGTCAGATGACAAATCTCTAGTAACATTTTTTCAATATGTTACTACTATTCAAGAACATTTAAACAAAATTATGGAGCTGGGAACTTCCAACAATGAAAACCACTACATCCACATCCTCACATAGTAACAACTCAAGGAGGATAATACCTCCAAATACTTTATTTTATAACACAGACTTTCTTTCTTTCTAAAAATCTTAAAAAATTAGAGACAGCATTCTGTTTTTGCTTTGTTAGAGTCAGGTGTAGTTAATGTTCACAGAATATCAATAATGCAGTTTGTAGCTCTGCATAATTAAAAGCACCCTTTATGTTAATAAAATAACATGAAAAGAAGCTGCACAATAAGAGTCACAAATAAGTTGATGCCTTTGGTCTTATTTCAGGCAAGCTTAATTACAAAGACATGGGTGCCTGTTATACCTATAAAAATATTTTTCTGTCACTTAGACCTATCAAACCGTACACCCATTTATGATATTAATGAGAAAGAACAAACATCATTGTAATGGTCCACCAGTGAATACTTGCAGCCGTGGCCGTCTAGACTATGAATCTGCAAATAGAGCACATATAAATGGAGAAAGACTTTCCACTCACACACAACACACACACATACACACACACAGACAATGAATTATTCTCTGAGTCTATTTTAAAATACCAACCAACAGAAAAAGCCAAGGACATTTATTTATAATGTGCATCATGAGTATCTGAGGCAGCAATTGTGATCATGCAAAATCCACAGGACTTTGAGTCAGAAAGACTGAGTTCTAGTTTCAGTTGTTTTTAGTTGCATACTATTGGGAAAATCACTTAAATTCTCTGAGCCTTAAATTCCTAATTTCTAAAGTCTCGATCAATAATTCATAGGTCACACATTTGGCATGAAGTTCATATGAGAGTTATAGAGTTACTTATATCTATTTTTTTTTTGATGTCTGGTGTCTGGAACATGTCATGCAATAAACAAATATTTATTCCACTCACTCCCTCCTATCATATGGAATTGTGAAGATAAAGTGAGATAGTATCTATGAATGTTCTTTTTTTAACTGAGATAAATATAACTATTTTTTCTTATTTGTGTATCCAAAAATATAAGCTCACATTAGCTTCTACTTAAGACTGAATTTGAGCTGTAATTACCTTTAATTTGAAAGACAGTACAGGGCTGGATTTTCTGAAAGAGAGCAAGAAAGTCCACAAAATTCTTACATAAAATTTAATGCAGAATATCCACTCAGAGAGTGAGGCGATTATGATTCTCCAACTCCACAGACAGTTGGAGTGGCTTCTGGGATTCTAATGTTCACTAGAGTCTCAAGCAAAGCTGTTCTTACAGACATGCAGAATAAGCAATTGCCTACATGTGATATGAGAGCTGCAATCCCTGCATTTCCATAAACAGGTCCCAAATTGCTTCGCATCCCACCAGGAGAGATTCATTTTATCCTAATTGGTATAGGGGTTACATAAGATCACATGAAGGAGAGCACTTGGTAAGCAATCATTCACTCAACAAACGAGACTGATTATCATCATCATCACTGCCACTGTTACCATCAATTTGTTCTGTTCCTAGCAAATTACTCTGGCAGAGAGAAAATAGGTAAATTTTATTCACCCTAAAATGTCAGGTACAGGACGGGAGTGATCAAGATCACCTTTTACCCTGCTTTGGGAACATAGCATAAAAAGTGTGATCTGAAATACGAAAGTAGTTAGAAGGAGAAGAAACAGTGGTACCGACTGATAACATTTGTGAATAATGTACCAAGTAGTAAAATAAACTTATTACACATATTATCATAGTTAAGAAATTAGCTAAGGGATGACTTAATTGGCACAGTTATAAAGACTTTATAGGAGAATTCTGAGACTCTTTCTAGTCTTCCCAATAGTGGATATAAGGCCTGGAATTTCTTTAACCATCATGAGCCTATAAAATAAGCAATCCTGAGAATAATGCTAATACACTAAGCAGGGCACAACCAAGAGACTGACAGAGATGTGGTTCCGCAGCTCTGATTGAGGTACACCTGAAACCCACACACCCTCTTATTTTTCTTTAATTTTTAAGTCAATATTACTTGTGTCTTCATGACACAATATAAATAAATATAAATAAATAGCATAATGGCTGGTCCACTCTTTTTAAGACTTTGCCTAAATATGGCCCTATTTTGAGGAAAGTCATCTATTGCTTGTATATACCTTCCTTGATGAAATCCACCCACGATTTCTCCGCACAACTATATACTGAGCCCTTCACAGAATGACACAATTTATATCTGAGAGAAAGTAACGTACATACTTGAAAATTTTTTCTTCTTTCACTGAACTCTAATCTACTTAGGGAAGGTGAAGATTAATTTTATGTGTTAACTTGACTGGGTGCATCTGTGATGGTGTTTCTGTATGAGATTAACATTTGAATCTATAGACTGAGCAAAGCAGATTTCCCTGCCCAATGTGAATTAGCTCATCCAATCAACTGAAATCCTGAATAGAATAAAAAGACTAAGTAAGAAGGATTCTTCCTGCTTGACTTCCCTGAGCTGGGACATCAGTCTTTTTCCTGTCTTTAGACTCGAACTGAAACATCTCCTATTCTTGGGTTTTGAGCCTACTAACTTTCAGACTAAAATTTACACCATTCCCTCTCCTGGTTCTAAGGACCAAGTTCTTGGGACTTAGACTGGAATTATACCTTAGGCTCTTCCAGATCTCCAACTTCCTGACAAAATTTAGAGACTTCTCAGCCTCCATAATTATGTGAGTGATTTTTTTTATAATAAATCTCTTTATATATAAGGAGAAGAACCTAGAGAATGTATTACCCTTGAAAGAATAGAAACACACTGAGTGAGATCCACACTCATTATTGACATTTTCCCTCAGGAGACTGCTAATTTTGTGGCCCACAAATGGCTAGAGCTCAAGTAGAAAGCAGTGATTTTACTGGGCTGAGAAGTTATATATTTGAGTTCAGAGCTCCAAGAACAGTGGGGAATTGAGAAGGGAACACCTAAGAATGATGAAGCTACATATGTGCATAATATCCCCCAAATCTTAGGCTGACCCTAAACTACACATGCATAAGGCAAGACTTCGGTTACACTAGCAGAAAGCAATGGCTGGAAGACTTGAAAAGCTGAATAGATTTCAATAGCTACCCATTAACAGAGAGACATTGTTTAGATTTCAAGTCCTGACACATTAGAGGGGCTTAGGAAACACCATGAGCTTTCAATTGACAGCAAAAGTCTATACCCAAGGACAAAAGTAAATCCAAAGTAGACTCATCCTACCAAAGTCACAAACCAAGCCTCTAGTAATTAAACTTTGCTGGAGAAAAACTCATCACTCTTCATAAAAGATTTAGAAAATTGAAAAGAAACCATAATGGGCGAAGACATAGGGAAGATTTGAAAGACATGAAAACTCTACAAAAGAACTAAATGGAAATTCTAGACTTGGAAAAAAAAAATATGTGAAATCAGAAATGCACATTAGAAAGTTTAACAGCATATTGCACAGCAGAAGAAAAGATGGATAAAGTTAACTCACAAAGAGAAAAAAAGGATTAAAACAAATGAGTAAAACCTCAATGACTTTGTGGAAAACTGAGTCATCTTATATACATGTAATTGGAATTCTAGGAAGAGAAGAGAGATAAAATATGGCAAAAGAAGTAATTTCTTCAATCCACAGATCGAGGAAGTTCAGAGAAGTCTAAGCAGGTTAAGTATAAAACAAAACAAAACAAATAAACACAACTAGGCACATAAGAGTCAAACTTATGTAAACAAAGAAAAAAAATTTTTTAAATACTAAAATTCATTGGGGATACCCATTGCTTATAAGGTAACAACAAAAAGAACAACTTTGTATGAGAAACAATGGGAATCCAGAGGACCAGAAAACAGTCTATAAAGTGCCATAAGAAAATAATGTTAGCCTAGGATAATGATACCAGATAAAAATATAAATCTCTAAAAAGTAATTTAATGATAAATATGTAGGTAAAAATAAAAGGTTATTCAATTCTTTTGAAGTTAATTTATGGTTTAAACAAAAATAGTAGCACTTTTTGTAGGGCTTATAATGGATCTAAAGTAAAATTTACTGTAACAGTAACATAATAGACAGGAGGGAGTGTTAATATAATTATAACATTGTAGGATTCTTACATTTTAAAAGAGGTGTTATAATGTTAACTCATAGGAGACTAAGTGTGCATTGCAATACCAAGAGTAATCCATTAACAAAATAATGCAAAGAAGAAGAGCTAAAAAGTAAATTGGACACTAAAAGAAACACTAAAAATTATTATGTAGTTAATTCAAAATGAGGCAGAAAAAGGGAAAAAAAATCAGAGGGCACAAATAGAAAAACATAGCAAGACAGTGGATATAAACTCAACAACATTAATAATTATAGTAAATATTTTGAGTGAAACACTAGTGAAATTTACATAAAGATGCCAACAAATCAATTAAAAACAAAACAGACAAACAATTCAGTGTGCCCAAATAAAGAAGATGGAGTAAATATAGACATTGAACTTCTGCTCATCCCCTGCCCCACATAAGCTCACTAAAGAAAGAGCAAAGACTTTTTTTCTCTTTTTTTGCCCATAATGGTGTTTTGGGTATTAATCTCAAATCAAAGTGAATATGAGAGATGACAACTGCATTAAAATATATATTTTAGAAAGTGGGAAAAAGGAAAATAGAGAGGAAGAAATCATCAATGAAATCAGTCAAGAAATTTTCACAAAAATAAAGGGCATGAGCTCCTAGATTTAAAGAGCTCACCAAGGAACCAGAAGATAGAGATGAATCAATCTATATCATTATGAAATTACAAAGTACTGAAGACAAATAGAAGATTCTACTAGCTTGCAGAGAGAGGTAAAACAACAACAACAAAAACACATTTCTTATATAAAGATATGGAGCTTTTTAATGGTACTATCTTTAACCTAGAAGACCATAGAACAAGGCTTCAAACTTCTTAAAAATTTTTTTCCAATCAAAATTTCATACCAATGTCTTAAATTTTTACTTCTAATGCACTATTCTTCAAGAAGCAACTAAAGAACAAAGCTTAGGAATTTAAACAACAATAAAAATAACAAGAATAAAGGAGATAAGGAATCCAATAAGTAGAGAATCTATGACAAGATGAAAGTTAAAGTAATCATCAGTATGATGATAAAGGAAAATTTAATTCAATTGCTGTGTAGCAGATCAGAAACATTCAGGAGAGATTTTTGAAAGAAAATGTATAACAGATTCTACTAAAAATTTTTTACCTTCTATTAAATTTCTATTAGAATCTAATAGGATTTAATCTAGTAAGAGTAAATGTATACAACTTGAGGAAAGTTTGGGTTTGAAACACTGAGTACATAAAATACTAAGGCAACAACAATAACAAAAATAAGTGATGTACCAACAAAAGCAAATGATGGGACAGAATATACATCATATCTGCTAAAATAGCAATAAGCCACTCTTACAGGGATGCTAGTTAGTAAAGGGGAAATCATGAAAATCATGGAGACAGAAGCAATAGTAAAAGCTCAGATTCCTCACTGTTCATTGTATTCTTGAATAGCTCACAGGAATCTCATGGACCCAGAAATAAACTGGGAGAGGGCCTTCCAAGTTGCACGATTAGGAAAACACCAGCACCTACTAGTATTAGTGGTGTCTGGAATCCAACAGCAATATGACATGGAAATTAACCCTATTTTATATGCATGCTGTTTATAAACAGGGATCACCTACCCTCTAAAGGCAGCTTCTGAGATGGCTACCAATGATCCACTTTCTGGTGTTCAGACCTTTGTTTAATTTGCTCCCCTTTGAGTTAGGTTGGACTTATTGACTCATTTGTAAAGAATAGAGTACAGTAGAATTCACTTCTTCAGTCATAAGAAGACCCTGGCTTCCATCTTTAGTTCCCTTTCTCATTCTCTCTTGTGTTCCTTATGCTCGGGGAAGCCAGCTGCCATGTCATGGGAAAAGCCTGTGGAGAAACCCACATGTGTGAACTTGGAAACATACCTTCTGAGTATTGCCACAGGCCACATAAGTGAACTTGGAAGTGAATCGTCCCACAGTTGAGTCTTAAAATTATCAGCCTGGTACCACTTCTTGATTGTATCCTCATAAGACACTGAGTCATAACCACCCAGATAAACCACTCCTCACTTTCTGACTGACAGTAACTATGAAATCATAAATGTTTTTGTTTTAAATTGCTAAGTTCTGGAGTAATTTGTTACATAGTTATAGATAACTCATACACCTGGTCTGACCAGAGAGCTGGGGTCCAAGCCTTGTTACAGCTTATATGGCATGGTAAATGGATGATCTGATTTACCCCCTCAGCTATCTTTCAAAATCAATTGCCTTTAGCATTCAGCTGTGGCCATTTTTCATGGAATTTTATAGGAGGTCAACTTGCAAAGAATTCTTAGACAAACTAAACTTTGATTCTTGATTTATACCTCCTCTCTGGTCAAAAAAGGGAGACTTTATAGATTACATATTAATATGTCAGCAACTTGTACAATTTCAGTCCATAATAGTTGCAAATCTAGGTACAGATATGACTGTAGTAGACACTAGAGGATGAATACAACTGTAACTAGGAAAAGATACAATTCAAAGAATAACTCTCAAAACCTTCCACTACATCAGATTATGGGAGCCCTGACCTGACCAAGAGAAGAGGTCCCAGGATTATTATCAGGGTACCTGCCAGTTACTATATGCAGAGCAATGATTGTTCTAATTTTCTACTTGGTAATAATCCATATAAAACATGATACTGGTAAGAGTGTAGTACCCACTTGGTGGGGAGGGGCAACAATCAACATTCTATTGTATAAAACTATTCTGGCCAAAGAGTCTAAGCTAGTCGACAGAGCCTCCAAGTCCCAGGCTATCTATTTACACATTCGACTTAGCATGACACACATTTCATATTGTAGTCAGATCAATCATCCCTACATGGGAATGAAATGTGTCTGAGGTTGTGGAGCATTTTGACTTCAACTATCACTACTCTTCTTCAGCAAGATTGCTTATTTGAGACCAGGAAATAAGTCCTGAAAAACTCAAAATGGCTGGATAACCAGTTCTGGGCAACATGTCAGAGTCTCCTGAAGCAGATGGGAGAACTCTTTATCTACATAGGAAGAACAACCTGGGAGGGCATGTTATCACATCCAGAGAGTCCCATTCATAGTCATGGAGTACCAGTCAGTGTCTGCTTTCATAGCTCTTGTATTCTATTTGTTGAGATTGACAACAGAAGAGTTAATAAAGAAAAAAAGAGTTGTGAATGATATGAGGCAAAAATGAGTTATGAATAGAGTGACTGAGGAGGATGTGGGGGAGATATTAAATAGGGTTGCTAAAGCAAGCTGCTCTAAAGGATGATATTTGAGCTCAGAGCTGAATTACAAAGAGCTAGCCATAAAAATATTTGGGAGAATATTCCAGATGTCAAGAGCACAAGTCCACAGTCAGGAATTAACTTGATATGTCCCTGAAAAAGAAAGCTATGGCTGAAAAGTAAGAGGGAAATTGCTAGAAAAAAGTATTCCAAGAGGCAAATGTCCATGTAGGATCTTATGTGTTTTGGTAAGCATTTAAAATTTTATTTGGAATATGAGCTGGGACCACTGGAAATTTTTAAGCATAAAATGGCAGACTCTGATTCAAGTTTTGTTTTAAAGATGCCTTTCTAGATTGGTGGTTGATAAAGAATTATAGGGAAGCAAGAAGACTAATGAGTAGATTATTGAAGTAGTTCAGGAAACAAAAGATGGTGGTTTGGAATAGATGGGAGTAGTGGAGGGACAATAGGTAGACAGCGTCAGGAAATAAGTTAGAGGCAAAGCCTTTAGAACTTGCTGATGGTTTGGAAATGAAGGGAGAGGGAAAGAGAAGAATCAAAGGTGACTCCCCAAGATTTGCTTCAAGGGGGAGCACATTGGAATTAGAGGAGGGGAAATAAACTCCACTGTTTTAGTTTACATGATATTGAGATACCTATAGGTCATCCTGGTAAAGATATTGGTTAAGGAGGTGAGTTGAGGGGAGATATTTGGATAAGCCAGTCAGGACTGATGATAAAAAATAAGAGTTATCGGCACATCCATGGTGTTAAAAATCTGGAGCAAGATACGATCAATAAAGGGGAAAGTTTAGTTATCATTATCAGGATGACTGGATTTTTTAGTTAAGGTGGAATAATTTCTGGGTTTTTTACATCTGAATTACTGAGGTATCGAAAAAAAAGTAGCCTCCTCAATTAACAATACATTTAAAAGGTCACCGTGCTTTTGCCAACCTTTGTCAAATTCTTCATGTATGTACACTCAGTCACTGATACCCAATTAGTATAGTTAATTTATGTAAGTGACTAGTATTTTCTTCAATGCTATAATTTTCAGAAGAGAGGAAAAGAAATTACTGTGTTAAATCTGTATCTGGAGCCATATAATGGTGTAGCCAGTTGTATGGAGGTGTTACTACATGGTATTTAACAGAATGGCTTAGTCCTTTGGTTCATTTTAGAAAATAGATTGTCATAAAATATGTGATAATTTGGAGAATCTCTGTAATGACTACTTTAAATATTTTCTAAATAAGAGTATTTACATGACTCTTCTCCCTTGAAGCTGTTAGTGCCTGTTAATTAGTACCTAAGTGTCCTAACAGAAGCAGCTGTACACCCAATGCTAAGTGCAATAAAAAAAATGACACATTTCATTTCAGAGGAGTCTTGAGTCCTTTTCACATATTTTTACATATTGAAAATTGTTCTTATTTTCCTCCCATTATATAGAAAGATGTTTGTTTGTTTGTTTGTTCACTTTTGCAGAGAAAACTCCAAGCATTTTGAGCAAGGACAAATGACAATGAAGGTGTTGATAATGGTGATGATGGTGGTGATGATATGATGTTACTGTTACTGATTGTGGTGGTGATGGTAGCCCTGGGGAAGGTGTTGGCCATCATAACTAATCTTCATTGACATACTGTTATAATCCAAGCATTGTACTAGGAGCTTGAACTCTATTATCACAACTCTTCAAAATGTGTATTATTTACCCATTCGGCCAATATAGAAAATGAAGATGAAATACATTAAATTCACTCAAAATGTTCAAATTCACTTGGCTGGTAAGGCTAGGATTTGAACCTTAGTCTATCTAACTTTAAAGTGTTTATTCTTTCCACTTCATTGTCCTGTGTGTCAGTCTGCTGAAGTTCTCTGCCTTTATGCCAGTCACACTTCTATGTTTAGTATAGAATGGATAAACAACAAAGTACTATTGTATAGCACAGAGAATTATATTCTATATCCTATGATAAACCATAATGGAAAATAATATAAAAAATAATGTATATATATGTATAACTGAATCACTTTGCTGTGCAGCAATAATTAACACAACATTGTAAATCAACTATACTTCAGTAAAACACACACAGAAAAACAAAACCATAAAAAAGAAAAAAGCAAATGAAGATAAGTCCTAAGTCAAATGTGTGTGTGTGTGTGTGTGTGTGTGTGTGTGTGTGTGCAAATTCCTAAGTATATAACACAAATTGCTAAAATATCCCAAGGAAACCTGGCTTCACAAATTGTAGTAGATGCCCCAACTATATCTCCTGAGGCCTCACCATTTTAAGGTCCTACAGAAACATCCAATTGCATGAAGCTTCCAATGCATTGAATCAGTGGTGTTAAAATGTAATCTCCTCTCCTCCCCGACCAATGATAGATTTAGCATACAACTCCTCCAGCTCCATGGCTCCAGGGCTGAGCTAACTCTGAGGCATCTGTCCTATAGGTTCTCAGAGTTCCTATCTAGGATTAACTTTCAGTTTGCCCAGTGGTTAAGTACCCTTTATTTTTTGCCTTTCCTTTCGTGCCTCACCAAATAACCTACTACTTCTCAAACCCTAGCCTCAGGGTCTACTTCTGAGGGAACTCAAATTAATCATAGATTTCTTCTCTCTATCTACAGTCCTTACTTCTCATATAAGCCCATGTTTTTATTCTGGCTTCAAAATTTTTCATCTCCTATTGAGAATGTAAAGCAAAGAGAATATTTAAGCAGGTTGCAGGTAATATTGTATCCACCGTAGTAATCTCCCTTCACCTTAATAAAATAGTTTCCACCATGTTCACTGCAGTCAGCTCTCAATCCCTGTCTGTTAGGTCTGGGACAGCTTTACCTTCCAACTAAAGGTTATTTGCTTTTTGGCCACTAACAGTGCAATGCCTGGAACTCTCTATATTTATCTAGTGCAAAGTCCTTTCTGTGCAGTAAACAAGAGTCTAGGGCACAATGAAATCTCACATTTCATAATGGTTGCTATAGCACTCCTGACCTCATCCCAGAATTTTGAGAACACAGGGCTACTCCCAAACAAGTGTAGTTGAGTTACTTCATTTATTTGACACTTTTGACAGAAGAGAGAGTGTTTCTTCCGAAAGGACTCATTCCTGTAGAGGTTTGATATACACAGTGAAGCACTGAGACATAATTCTGGATGTTGCGGGTTTACCTTCACCCACGTTACTTTATTCTACATGATTTTTAAACTCATTTTATCACTTGGTTTTTTAAATTAGCTAATGAGATGTTCATAACTTTATTTCGTGTAGTGGACAGTGGTACACTAAGCTCATTTTGTGCTGCTGTATAATTGAAGAGTTTTCTTTTCTGAATGTAAGTTTCCCTGAAGGCATTATTGAAGAAAATGCATCTATGGTATTTGCTTTTTGTAATTCCCTTTTTAATTTACTGACACAGGGAAATTTTATTCTCTTAACACATCTCGGTTCTCATGCCTTCCTTTGTCTCTGAATCAAATAGAGATCATAATTACTAATATTTCATGTTCCATATGAATTTCTTATTTGTCTTTGTCTCTGAAAATTCATATGCACTATTTAACCAGAGGTAGAAGTAAACATTTCTTTGGACTTGTAAGAAGTAAAATATCTAAACCTCAAAGAAACCTTCATATCATCTGGACATGTTCAAGATGAAAAGGTAAGCCAGACCATCCACTAACACATGAAAAGAGATGGTCATTTATCTCACCTCAGGGTTGGAAATTACTTTTCAATTGACATTTCCAACATCTAAAGTACAGCTGCCATCACATTAACCAGATATACAACACTCTGTACCGGAAGCACAAATTGTACACACCTCTCTCTTCAGTAGCTGTGAAAAGGAAACATAAGTGTGGTGTCAACAAGAACTTTTCCTATGGAAGAAGTCTACTAAATGAGAGGTGATCAAGAGATCTCGGTATTGCTAGGATAGTCCTGCTTTTTGTCAAGCTTTGTAATGAGTCCAAGTGTCTCAGGAAGCCAGCGGGAAGACTTTGTTTTGTATGAAGAAAACAATTACTTCGTGTAGCTTTTGACATGGCTTGAAGGGCGAGATCTACTAAGAGAGAACTAGCAGCAAATTTAACTCCTGGTTTTATCATTTACCAACTGTGCAGCCTTTTCAATACTTTAACCATTTAAACACTTGACCCTTGATTTTCTCAACTGTTCAGTGGAGGAAAATCATAACTCCCACAGAGATTTTGTGAGGAATAAATGAAATGATATGTGGGAAAGTACATTGTATGTTATATAACTACATGCCATAATTATGGTGCGGTGACTTTACTGACACTGTAGTGTGCTAGATATATTTCCCAATGTTTCACATATAGTACCTCATTAAATTTTTTATGACAGACTTTGAACAAGGTATTAATATTATTCTCACTTTACATTTAAGTAACTTGAAGAGGGTCTTGAGGCAAATGAAATATAGTAGAAATGGAATTTGAACCCAAGTAATTGAATACCAAAGACTAAACACTCAAAGAGTGGTCCATCAACAGGTGCATGCCCACAACAAGGTAGTGCAGAAATAAAACTTAAGTAATATTTAAAAACTTTTATAGCTATTTGATATTGTCTATCCAAGTATATGATCATTTTTGTAATAATTTCTGTTTATTATATTTTGTGAAATATTGGCTTGCAATAGATCAGAAAGAACAACTAGTCTTTCTGTCACTACACTGTATGGTTGTAACTAAAAATTTTGTTTTTAGAAACTCTACTTTAAGTCACTACACTGTATGGTTGTAACTAAAAATTTTGTTGGAATATTGTGTGCAATTTGTAATATAGCCTTACTTGGGAGTTAAAAGATAGGCTTTATAAATTACTGCACCTAATTTAAGCTAAGGAATGTTCTTATGAATACTATGAAAATAAAACCAGGTCCTTGATATCAGTCCTCCTGGTCCAGGCAAGTTTCTCCTCTTTTTCTCCTCTTATTCCACTCTGGACATTAAATAAGATACTTCCAATATACTAGTTCTACAAAACAAATACTTTGTAATACATAGACAGTATAAAGAGGTGCATAGGTGTTTCACCTCTAGGAGGAAATAACTTGTATTTGCTAAACATCCCCCAAATAAGAGAAGGAGGGAAAAGTGAACACCTGTTGTTGGAAAACCTCTATTTAATTATAGAACAAATGGAAAATATCTTTTTCATGCTTAAGGATTTACCGCGATGCTTGAAATTACATTGAAATCACATTTTTCTCCATAAGACAGCTTCTAGGTTTGGCTTGTTAAGGATAAGTTGTTGGTATTACTCTTTCATTGAAAGCTTTTATATCAATCAAGTTTATTTCATTTCCTCAAATATTTGCCATTTTTCTTTTTCTTTGATTTTTGTCCCAAACTTTTCTCATCTAAATCCCATCTTAAAGAAAGAATTTCTGATGGAACAAGAAATTCCAAGAGATTATTTTAAATATCTTGTCTGGGTTACATATGAAACCCATTGTTCCAGGCTTGTGGGGCACTTACATGAAAACCATGCTTATGTTTGGAAACCGAACTCAAACACATGTTTGATAAAGAATATAAAATCTGATTTTGTAAGAACAACAAAGGGACATATAAGCTTCTTGGATTAAAAATAAATATTAAAACTTATGGAATAAGTTACATTTGGACATTTTCATCTAAGTATAAATGTCTCCACATAAAATATAGAAACTTAATGGGCACTGATTCTTTGAAATATCAAGATTTATTTTTCTTTCTCTTCTAAAGATATATAGTTTTGTTCAGTACAACAATCAAGACAGCAGCTTGGAATCTCAGAGATGGTAAATTCTATTCCCAAGGGTTCCATTAACTCAGTATATGACCTTGAAAGTTTCTCCAAAATCTTTGGTGCCTCAGTTTCCTTTCTTATTGGATGCAGATGTCTGAAATTACTAATCCACTTCACACTTCCTTTGAGGAACAATAGAGAAGAAAAAGAGAGAAGTGAAGAATATCTGAGGTCAACGGAAATTGGTATATAACTACCATGTATTAATTGAATTCTAAGATGTATTAAATTTTAAATGGAGTAAATAATAGTAACTGACATAGAATTAATGTAAAGAACTTAATACAGAGTTTGGCATATAGTGAGCTTCAATAAACTTTAGCATTTACTGGTTTTTTTATTGTCATCATTACTACTATTATAAAAGTTAGGAATCAGAGGAGAAGAGTGACTGTGAGTACCATGGGAAAGGCGATTTACTCTAGGAAGTAGACTTTACACAATTGCAGAAGAAGGAGGAGTTAACATTTGTAAGCGGAGGTAGAGTGTTGGAGAAGGGGTCATAAATCAGTGGATCTAAGAACCAAGCATATCAATCCACCACAGCTAGAATAGTCAGATCAAGCAAATAAAAAATACAGGATTCCCAGTTAAGTTAGAATTTCAGATAAACAACAAATACTTTTTTTTAGGATGAATATGTACCTGTAGTGGAGGACTATATGTTTAAGGATAAAGTGTCAAGATTAATACGCCAACTAATTTAGGACTGTCTTTATTAAGGGAAATTAGACTGTTACCAATATTTTATTATAATTGAATTTTGCAGTATTTAAGGACATATTTATACAAAAAAAGTATTTGTTATTTATATGAAATTCAAATGAGAGCTCTGTCTTTTAACTAGCAACTCTACAGTAGGAAGGGAAGTTCTTAGGAAGGTCTATGGAAAGGCATTTTCTCTCTGTAGGCCTCACCCTACAGACAGTGGGTCCACAGCCCAGCATTTATTGGTAGACCTGGAGCTGCTCTTGGTCAATATGGTCAGTGATTAGGAAAAAGAACTGGATGTGGAGCAGAGGAGAGTGAGGAACCCACTCTGCATCTGTCTATCACTACAACTGACTAGACTAAAACAACCTTCAACAGGTAATGGCTGCTGCTTTATTTCCACCCTCCAAATCTCATTCAAGTATCTCTTTTGGCCAACAGTAACCCAGAACTATATAGAGAAGGGGGTTCTGGGAACTGTAGATCCCAGCTTAACAAAATTAACATGGTACAAATCATCCTGATGGTGCTGATGACGATGATAATAATGATATGGGTGTTTTCACAAGGGAAGCTATTTCTTCATGACAGTTCTGAAAGACATGAAGAAAGGTTTTTGGTTTTGTTTTGTTTTTTGTTTTTGCGGTACGCGGGCCTCTCACTGTTGTGGCCTCTCCCGTTGCGGAGCACAGGCTCCGGACGCGCAGGCTCAGCGGCCATGGCTCACGGGCCCAGCCGCTCCGCGGCATGACGGATCTTCCCGGACTGGTACACGAACCCGTGTCCCCTGCATCGGCAGGCGGACTCTCAACCACTGCGCCGCCAGGGAAGCCCAAATGGTTTTAATTTACCCAGCAAAAGTTAAACTAAATTAGTGTGTGGCTGAGTTCAAGTTACGTAGTGTAATGGAATCACATTACGTCAAAAGCCATAGGATTCCCAGACATAGTCTAGGAGTCCATATTGAGGGTTTTCATGGGCCCCCGAATATTCTACCATTTATGCTCAATTCAGGCCTTGACTTGGCAGTGTGGAGACCCTAATTCTGAAAGCAAACTGAACCCTGCAATGAAGTATTACATAGTTGAGCATAAAGCAGCAAAATTAATTTTCCAACCAACTATGACAATCCTTTCATACAGGATACTTAGATTGTTATCAATATTTCACTGCTATAATTGTCAATAAAAATCTTTACAAAATAAGTGTGTAGGCATGAATATATTCCTTTAGAGTAACTTTCTTAGTGATAAATGCTAGGCTAAAAGTTAACAATACTTGTAAGAAAAGTTGACAATTTTTAAGCCAAATATTTATTACAAAATTGTTCCCCAGAAAGGTTTTACCAATTATATACCCACTAGCTCAGCAATGTAGGAATATCAAATTTCTCACAGCCACACCTGCACTGAGAATTATCATTAAAAAATAAGTTCATCAACTTGAGAGAGAAAAATGTTTTAATTTTTATTTATAAAGTGATTTTATATGTCTATGATATATATATATACACACACACATATATCCTTCTGTGAAATAATTGTTATTTTGTATTTTTCTATGTAGCATCCATTTGTTTTTGTGTTAATCAATAGTAAACTTCTCTCTGCTTTATGCATGTCTTTTCATTTGTTTGTGTTATTTGGTGGCATAGGATTTTCTTATAAATAAATGAACATAGTCAAATCTGCTAGATTTTTCTTTCTTTTCAGCTCATAAGATCATGTATAGGAATATCTATCCTTCACTGAAAAGTATTTTAAAAAGATATTTATATATTTTCTACTTTTTAAGGATGTATGTTTTATACCCAAGTCTTTAGTTCATTCGACATATATTATGAAGAAAAAAAATCTAACAATGCCTTAATTTTCTTCTAATAATACTCCAATTATCCTAATATTTTTGACTAAAACTTCTTTATCCTGATTTAAAATGCCACTTTTATATTAAGTGTTATATGCATAATCATAGTTTTAGCACAAGGGTTGAGAATGTGAGCCCTGGAGTCAGACTACAAGGTAATTACAGTCATTTACAAGCTGTGTGACCTTAAGCAATTTATTTAATTATCTTCGCACTAAATTTCCTAATCTGTAAAACTGGGATAAAGTCAGAATAAAATTGTCATGAGAGTTACAAAAATGAATTAACATATGTAAAGCTCATAGAAGAATGCCTGGTATATAGTAAAAACATAAATATTAGTCATTGTTGTGTAATGGGATGTAAAATGAAGCACTTACTGACACAATTTCAGATGAGATTTTTGATTGTTAGAGTGAACCTGCTGGTCACCTTAGAGGGAGTCCCACGTTCACCCCCTTCCTCAAGTGTGATGTGAGCCTGTCCTTTGATGTGATATTACCCCTTGGAGAACTTATGTGTCTCCTATGGTTAAAGGAATACAGTAGACTAAAATTATGTATTTGGTAACCAATGGCTTGTAGATGGAATGTGAAATAATTAGAGCATGAGAAAAAAGCTAGAGTCAGAATGAGAAAAAAAAGGGCCTGACACTTAGCCCTAAATTATTTTTGTATTTAAGAGATGGAAGGAAGAAAGAGAGAACTGTTAAAGAAGATAGGAAGAAAAAGTTCCTTGGGTAAGAAACTGTTTTGGAATGAATTGTGTTCCTGCCAAAATTCATATGTTGAAGCCCCTGCCTCCAATGTGGCTATATTTAGAGATAAGGTCATTAAAGAAGCAATTAAGATTGCTGGTGTTCTAATAAGAAGAGGAAGAGACTCCAACAATGCACATGCACAGAGAAAAGGTGTTGTGAGGACACAGAGGTGACAGCCATCTGAAAGCCAAAGAGAGATGCCTCATGAGAAATCCAACCTGCTGACACTTTGATCTTGGACTTCCAGCCTCTAGAACTGTGAAAACTGATTTTTTTTTAACATCTCTATTGGAGTACGATTGCTTTACAATGGTGTGTTAGTTTCTGCTGTATATCAAAGTGAATCAGCTATATTTATACATATATCCCCATATCCCCTCCCTCTTGCATCTCCCTCCCACTCTCCCTATCCCACCCCTCTAGGTGGTCACAAAGCACTGAGTTGATCTCCCCTGTGGGATGCATCTGCTTCCCACTAGCTATCTATTTTGCATTTAGTAGTGTGTATATGTCAGTGCTACTCTCTCACTTCATCCCAGCTTACCCTCTCCCCTCCCTGTGTCCTCAAGTCTATTCTCTAACTCTGCATCTTTATTCCTGTTTTGCCCCCAGGTTCATCAGAACCTGAAAAATAAATTTTGTCGTTTAAATCACCCAGACTGCAATAGTTTGTTATGGAAGCCCTAGAAGACTAATAGGGGGACCAAGAGAAGAGAGAGTTTATAAGAGAAGGGATTGACCAGACATGAGAAGTACTGCTGAAAGAGAAAGCAAGCTAAGAACTTAAGTGTTTATTGAGTCAGGAAATAAGAAGTCATTGTTAATTTTGGCAAGAAACACTTTTAATGTACTGGTAGAGGCAGATTGCAGTGAATTGAAGACTAAAGAGCAGGATTCTCTTTCTGGTAATATGCTGACTAGGTGTTGTACAATAAATAAAGGATTTCCAAATTGAATGCTTATGCACAAAGTTCAGTCTGAACATCTTTTGATCTAGGAAATATTGCCAAGTTGATTCCCTCTATACTTCCTAGCTTAAATCTAAATTAGTCACGGCTCCTATATACCCAGTATCTTATAAATTTCTTATGGTAGTATGTATCTATCTATTCTGGTCACTAATCCCAAGGTGTGTATGTAGTCAGGGGAGAGCATTCTCCATACCACCAAGCAATTCTTGGATGACAAGAACAACAAGTTTGGCAGTTCAATTCAGATTCCACAGGTTAAGGGCTCAGCCCTACAAGACTGTCCCCTCACCCCTACCCCACTTCAGATTTCACCTGGGCTTCTGACTGAATGCCTATAAAGCAAATACTTGGATATGATTAATTTGCTAGAGAGGCTTACAAAACTCAGAAAAAACATCAAAATTACTAGAGTACTAGCTTATTAAGAAAGGACTTAACTTAGCCAGATGTAAGAGATACATAGGGCAGGGTATGGGAAAGTGGAGAGGAGTTTCCATGCCCTCTATGAGTGTGCCACTCTCCCCAAATCTTCATGTGTTCCCCATCCCTGAAGCTTTCTGAACAAAATTCTTTGGGTTTTTATGGAGGCTTCATTACATAGGCATGGTTGATTAAATCATTTACTATTGCTAATTGAATTCAATTTCCAGCACCTCTTTCCCCACCCCAGAGGTCAAGGGTGTAGGACTCAAAGTTCTAACCCTTTAACAACAAGGTTGGTTCTCCTGGCAACCAGCTCTCATCCCTAGGTGTCCAAAATTCACCTCATTAATAAAACAAAAGATATGTTTTCACTCTCATCACTTAGAAAATTCTAAGAGTTTTAGGAGCTCCATCCCTGGAACAATGGATAAAGACCAAATATATATTTCTTACTATAAATCACAATGTCATAGTAATTTGTACTTGTTTATTTGATTTTCTCTCTCACAAGACAGTAAGTGTTGTGAGAACAAGGCCCATGTTTGGTTTTTCTATTATCTATGGTTAAAACACAGTGGACATTCAGTAAGTATTAAATAAAATTAAAATTGGATTTCACTCAACTATATGGCACTCATATTTTTACATGTAAAATAGTTTAATGACTGAACTTTATTTTATGTATAAATTTATCATAATTTATACCAATTCCAGTCATAAATTACACTGTCTGGGGTAGTTTAATCAGTTTAGAATTTAATTCTTCCATAAAATTTTAAGAAATTATTCAGAAAAATTATGTTTATGCTCTGCCTTTTTTTGCCAGTAGTTTTCTAATTTTTAAAAGAATTTCTCCATGGTATTATTTTATTCAATTTTGAACTCTAGTTTATATAAGATTCTCATTTTTAATCAATCTTATATTAAATGTAATTATTTCATATTTTTAATTCTAAAGTTGGTCATTTTTTTCCATTTAAAGTAAACTTTATTGAGCTATAATTTACATACAATAAAATGTACTTATTGAGGTGCACAGTTTGAAGATTTTTTTTACAAATGTATATACCATGTATTCACCACCATAAACAAGATATAGAACATTTCTATTACTCGGAAAAGTTCCCTCACATACGTTTGTAGGCAATCATCTCCATCCCTGCCCAAGGCAACCACTGATCTACTGTGTCACTTTAAATGAGAATTTCTTATTAATTGAACCACATGGCACATACTCAGCACAGCATGGTGTTCCAGTCATTCATTCTTGTAATTTTATGTATCAATAGTTGACTTCTTTTTATTGCTGAGTAGTATTTTTTCAATAAATATACCATAATTTGTTTATTCAGTAGATAAATATTTCAGATATTTTAATTTCCTATTGCTCTTGTAATAAATTTGTACATACTTGGTAGCTTAAAACAACACAAATTTATCATCTTACAGTTCTGGAGATCAGACTTCCAAAATAGGTCTCACGAGGTTAAAGGATAAGGTGTAGCAGAACTTCATCCCTTCTGGAGACTTGAAGACAGCCTTTTTCTGAGCTTCTAGAGGCAGCCCAATTCCTTGGCTCTTGGGCTTCCTCCATCTTCAAAGCCAGGACATCTTCCTCACATCTTTTCATCTCTGACTTGCCTGCTTCCCTTTTCCATTTATGAGAATCCTTGTGATTATATTGGGTCCACCTAAATCATCTAGGATAATCCCCCCATCCAAGATCCTTAACTGCCTCTGCAAAGTCTTTTTTGACATATAAAATAACATATTCACAGGCTCCAGAGATTAGGACATAGAAATCTTTGCAAGGACATTATTCTACCTACCACACAAAGTAAAAGATATTATTAATGAAGCTGTCAGGAACATTTGTGAGCAAATCATTTTGGACCTACCTTTTTATTTCATTTAGTCAGGGAATTGCTAATTCATATTTTAGCTTTAGCATTATTAGAAACTTCCAAGTTAGCTTTATTAGAAACTGCCAATTTTCCAAAATGGTTATTCCAGATTACATATTCACTGGCACTGTATGAGATTTCACTTATTCCATATCTTTGACAACCATTAGTATTGTCAAACTTTTAAATTTTAGCCATTTAGTGGATATGTAGTGGTGTTTTAATTGTGATTTTAATTTGCATTTCCTTAACTACTACGTTGAGCATCTTTTCACATGATAATTGGCCAAACTTATATCATTTTATGTAAAGCATATGTTCACATTTTTGGCTATTTTAATTGTGTCTTGTCTTCTTATTACTGAATGGTGAAAATGTGTGTGTACATGTTCTTTGTTAAATATATGTATTTCATCATTGTCTCTAAGTCTTTAGTTTTCATTTTTATTTTCATTAATAGATGTCTTTCAATAAGCAGAAGTTTATACATTTAGTGTAATTCAATTTTCCAACCTTTTTCTTTTTATTGTTAGTGAGTATTTTGCTGATGTCAATGTCATGAAGAGTCCCAACCCCTCAAACTCTTTTATAATTCTAGCTTTTACATTTAAATCTATGATCCATTCTGAGCTAAATTTTGTGTAAGGTCTGAGGTAAAGGTCAAAGTTCATTTTGTTTTTATAGAAATATCCAGTTGTTTTAGCGCCATTTATTAAAATACTATTTGCTCTCCTTTTGATATGCATTGGCATCTGCATCAAAAATCAATTAAAGAGTTGTATTTAGACTTTTAATGATATTTTAAATCTCTTAGTAAGTATGTATTTCTTATTTTTCCTCTCTCCATATTTTTCTTCTGAGATACTTCCTGATATGCACCTACTTTTAAAATATTTTAAATTAATTGAATTTTTCAATATTCCTAAATAATAAATTTATAAATAAATTCTATATTTTTTCTTTTGTAATTAATCAGATTCTGCTTTTATCAACTCATGTGTCCTAGGTAAAATTATCATAGTTATAGAAAATAATGTCTCTATGCCATGAGAATTATTTATAAATTTGTTAGAAAAAAGTTAAACTTAATTTTTATATAAAAATATATAAAAGTCCAGTTAAAAATCAGACTATTAGAAAAAAGAATATTGTTTCAAAAAACCATGAACATGATAAAATAGTTAGATATAAATTTTACTAGTTTTGTATCAGACCTAATTTAAAAATCTTTAAAAAAAATCTGTAAAGAAGCATAAAAGAGAATTTGAATAACTGAAAAGAAAATCTTAAGCTTTTTGTTAGGGAGATATAATCCCATGGGTACACCACTTCTCACTAAGCTAATCTATATATTCAACACAATCCTAACCAACATACCAAGAAGATTATATTGTTTGCATGCTTTCTTTTTGGAGATTTTAGTTTGGGATTTGATTTTGTATGCCTGTAAACAAAGTTATAGTAAGTCCATATTGTAAAAATATATAAAGATAGCTAGGAAATTTTCTAATAATAGAGAAAATTATAAAAATCTTATAAAGGCATATCATTTTATTGCACCTTGTTTTATTGTGCTTTACAAATATTGCACTTTTTCCAAATTGAAAGTTTGTGGCAACACTGCATCAAGCTATAAGCGTCATTATTCCAACAACATTTGCTCACTTTGTGTCTCTGAGTCACATTTTGGTAACTCTCACAATATTTCAAATTTTCTTCATTATTATCATATGTATTAGGGTGATCTATGATTAGTGATCTTTGGTGTCACTACCATAACTCACTGAAAGCTCAGATGATGGTTAGCATTTTTTAGCAATAAAGTATTATTTAATTAAAGTATGCACATTGTATTTTTTAGACATATTGCTACTGCACACTTAATAGACTATAGTATAATGTAAACATACTTTTATATGCACTGGGAAACCAAAACATTCAAGTTACTAGCTTTATTGCAATATTCACAGTGGTCTAGAATCCAACCCACAGTATCTCCGAGGTATGCCAGTAAAAGAGATAGATGGTCATACAACTTTAAAATACATTATATATATAAAATAATTTTTGAAACTTTAGCACTAAAGATGAAAAAATGTTTATATGGACACTAGAGATAAATTAAACCAAACAATGAAACAGAATAGAAAGAAAATAGATTCAAACATGATTGGCTTTACTTTATGGTATTGATTCCAGTTCAAATTAGTGGGGAATGCAGGGATAATTCTATAAATCATGTTAGATAAAATTATAGCTAACCCTTACCTCATTCCTTACAACAAGATACATTTTAATGGAGGAAAGATTAAAATAAGCATAAAAATTCTAGAAAGAAAGCACTGTGGATTTATTTATTTATTTATTTTTGGATTTTTGAATTTTATTTTATTTATTTTTTATACAGCAGGTTCTTATTAGTTATCTGTTTTATACAAATTAGTGTATATAAGTCAATCTCAATCTCCTAATTCATGCCACCACCACCACCACCCCGGCACTTCCCTCCCTTGGTGTGTTGATTCATTTATAATATTGAAATGAGTAAGGTCTTTTTAAATTGGACATAAAATCTAGAGGCTTTAAAGGAAAAAAACAAAAAACAGATAACACTGACTACATCAAAATAAAATACATATTTAAAAAATTACCATAAACGAGCTCAAAAGGCCAACAGCAAACTAGAAAACAATTTTGCAACACATATAAAAGATACAAAGTAAATTTTCCATGTTTTCAAAATGCATATATTAAATACTGAAGAAGCAGCAAGAGCTATAAACAGGCAATGAACAGAAAAGAGATACAAATGTGAAATAAATATATAAAATGATGTTGAGCCTCACTAATAATTATATAAAATAATTAATTTATTCAGCAAAAGTTTTTGACACCTCTTCTATATGTTGGGAAAGCAACCATTAACAAAATGCACAAATCTCAGCCCTAATAGAACTTATATTCCAATGAGCAAACTATAGAAGCTAAACAAAATAAATAAATAGAACATAGTTTATTAGATAAGAGTTCAGTGTTATGGAGAAAAGAAGGCAAAAAGAATGTGAGTTCTAAAAAAAGGGAGGAGGACTGCAATGTAAACAAGGCAACCAAAGATGGCCTCAAATAAAGTTAACAGTGGAGTAATAAATTTCACAATTTCACATCCAAATGAAATATGTGTGTGTACAGCAAAACACATGTACCAGAATGTTTCTAGAATCATTATTTGTAATAGCAAACAACTCGAAACTACTCTATCAATGGTGTCAACGCTAGAATAATAAAAATTTTAGTATATTCACGCAATAGAATTGTATACAGCAATGAAACAATCTACTGCAATTACAGTAAAGCAACATGTTGGAATCTCAACAACATAATGATAAGAGAAAAAATAAAGTCAGGTAAGAGAACCTCCAAGTGTAAACCTAGGCAAAATTCATACAGTTATAAAAGTTAGAATAGTGCTTACCTTTGGGGAGGAGCACACATGGGAATACCTTTAGGGTACTGGGAATGTTCCATTTCTTGGCCTGAGCAGTGGTCACTCAATTGTCTTCTCATGGGATAATTTCACTGAGCTGTTCAATTATAACTTTTTTAAAAATGTAAGTTATATTTCAATTTCAAGAAAAAATTTAAATTCCTTTTCTGGGGCTTCCCTAGTGGCACAGTGGTTAAGAATCCGCCTGCCAGTGCAGAGGACACAGGTTCAAGCCCTGGTCCAGGAAGGTCCCACATGCCACGGAGCAACTAAGCCCGTGAGCCACAACTACTGAGCCTGAGCTCTGGAGCACATGCTACACAACAAGAGAAGCCACCACAATGAAGAGTAGCCCCCGCTCGCCGCAACTAGAGAAAGCCCGCCTGCAGCAACAAAGACCCAACACAGCCAAAAATAAAAATAAAAATAAAATAAATAAATTTATAAAATAAAATAATAAATTCCCTTTCTGGATACCCAGTGTTCTTTTATTATTCTTGAGGTTTAAAAATTGAAATAGGATATATGTAGGTATTTTTATCTTTTCATTAGCTTTTTCTACTTCTAGGTGAACAGTTTGATCTGTACATCTAGACCTTTCTCAGACCAGGAAAGCTTCTTCAGTGTTTTCCCTCTCTTGTTTAATAAAAAATATTACATCTTTCATTGGATCTCCTGTCTCTTGTCTTAAATATCTACTCTAGTCATTCTTATTGTCTTTATGCATTTGAACATTTTTGCTGCACTTTGAGGGTAATTACCATTTGTCTTTCTAATTAGTCATTTGGTTTTCTGAATTATCAATTTACTTCTGAATTTCTACTGATGCTTTTCATTCTAAAATTGCTTTTCCATTTCCTAACATGATAGTCATTAAGGCTGTGTGCATATGTTTAGTTTTCTTTTTTCAGGTCAGAGATTGTACATTTTTCCTTTAAAAAAAAAAAATCAGTCATGGTCACATGACTTGGTTTGACCCATAAAATGTGAAGAGTCATGCACTATTTGCCATACTCTTCTTCATAATTCCTGTGCCTCTGTGATCAGCAACACTCCAGTTAATAGTTCCTTCATCATACTGGGTCCTAGAGTAAAGGCAACTTGGAACAGAGCTTGTTGTCAATTCATGTTATGTATGTGACAGAAGCAAGAAATAAAATCATCCTGTTTTAAGCCACTGAGATTTTTCACATTTGTTACTGTAGCAATGTCTTGCCTACCCTGACTGGTATACCATATAACCAGTCCTAATCTTTTCCTAATATTACAGCAACAGGATATGGATATATATATATATATATATATATATATATATATATATATAATATATATATATTAATAAATATATATATTTATATATATACATACATAACATGCTTCTGTCACATACATACATAACATTTATTAATATATATATATTAATAAAATTTTTGATCATGCTAAAAAGCTGGTAGATCTAAATTTACATCAATAATTAAGTTATGCAACAACCTGAGAGGAGAGAGGTCAAGTTGAGCTTAGTGCTGGCAGAGGAGCATTTGCTATGCTTCCTCCCTTCTGTGTTAAGTAAAGCTACTTCACCAGAGGTTAATTTTCTGGATCCAGTTTCTGTTTGGCTGGAACAGGTTCATGCTGTGTCTATACTCAGTCCCTTAAGTAGTGCCCACTGCATCAGAGACACTGTACTAGTAACAAGCCCTTGCTTCCCTGCTGGGATTTGTGCTTTGTAAGACTCCCAAGAAAAACTTGAAGGCTTCCTGTATGGCTGCTTTGTAACTTTTATTTTTGTAATATTTATAGTTATTTAAATAATGCATGCATGTGTGAATAAATCAAATAATCAGCTTGGCTTATCCTAATTTCTATACATCCTTACTCCATACTGTTCAAACCCTCTCCCACTCCCCAGGAGCAACCTGATTTACCTTCTTTTAACTTCAAAACACTAAAATAATGTACTTATATCTCTGCCTCTTGATTTAAACATTCCAAATAAGTATTGATTGATTTTCTAAAATTACAACAAAAAAAAAATCTTGCTTAGTCAAACTTGAGCCTTCTCCACTTCTCTTCTCAATGCTTGTTGTGATTCTTCTGTTTGCCATTATATTTAGTATTTTAAATATCTGTGTCCCTATATTTCCTTCCACCGTTCCTCTGCCCTTCCATTTCCCACTGTGTGCTATTATTTTACATTTATACTGGCTTTTCTGTTAATACTTACATTCATTCTGCAACCACAGCTAAGTCTTACACAATTTATATTTATATTTATATATTTATATAATATTTATATACTTACACTATACGTCCATGGGTTGACTAAAGTTGAAAACCATATAAACATTACTAAATTATTATGAATAAGTACTAGAATTACATTTGCTTTCTATGTGAGAAATACCATAACACCTGAGCCACTTAGAAGAGGATATTAGGAGCATCAAGACAAAGATAAATTCTCTTATATTCCAACAGTTGCTTGAAACAGTTGGAATTTCATATTTCCTTTCCTTTTATCTTGAATATCATGCTTTATCATGCCTCAAGTTTGTTCCATCTCCTTAATCATACAATTCCTTTCAAGTAATCTTTTATCTTCAGAGATCTCCTTCCCAGAGCCCACCATTCTCCTACTGCACTGTAGACCTAATAGACAATTGTCATCCTGAGATTTCCCTTCATTGCTCTGGTTTGTTATTCTTATGTATTTTATTTCTTAATCTACTCCCTCATTTTACCAGAGTACAAACTCAGCTAACTTTACAAAATGAGATATGGGAGGTGTGGCTGCTCACTAGTAAATGTGACACTAAGTTGCCTCCTCAATACCCATTCTTCTCTTTCTTGGGAACAAAATCCCACTGTTTTCTTTCAGGCTGAAAGGTACCTAAATAAAAGATGCCACCTTGCAGCCAGGTAGGTCTGATAAGTTAAGGAGGCATTATGTGGTACAACATCAGGGAAAACTTTTTAGATGGGCAAAAATAGCTAGTAAGCACTCTACAAATAGAGATGCACCTACTTCTAACAGGAATACAGAAGTAATGGAAGGAACTCCTGCAGTCATTTGAAACATGAGGCAATCTTGAGAATGGAAGCCATGCTCTAAGAATAATAAAAAGACAGAGGAGAGCCTGGGTCCTTGTTGACAACATAGAACCAGGCCTGTTACAATAAATTGTACTTACAGTATATGGCTACCAGCTACAAACATATCTTATAAGGAAGATAGAAAAACATATCCCATTTAAGTAACTGTTATTTCTGATCTCAGTTGCTAGCTACTGAACACAATTTTATATCGAAAATAGTGTTAAATTTCTAGGCTCTCAAACATCTAAAAATATCTCAGTTCTGTCAACCTTGGTTACTATATTTTGTGATAGTAGAATTCAAGGTTGAAACTTCTTTCCTTCAATACTGTAGGCATTTCTCTGTTCTCTTCTAGCATTCAGTGTTGCTGGTAGGAATTCTGATGCAAGTCTGATTTTCATTCATTTACGGACAATTCATTTTTTTCTTTCTGAAAGATTTTAGGAGAGTTTAGTTCTTCTTGGTGCTCTAAAACTTCCACAGATTGTGTCTGGATGTGAGCTTGTCCGGTCTTTCATTCTTTTATTTTTGTGAATGCGGGCACATCATCCTGTGCTAGATTGTTTTTAAATAGAGCTGATCCATGACAGTAAAATAGAATCCAGGTGGTATATTTCCTTAGTACTTCCCTTTGCCCCAGCCCTCTCTTTTCGTCAATAAGCTTTTCATCCTATGTATTAAAAACCCAACAAAACATTACTGACTCACTTAATTGAAATAACCAGGGTGAGTCAAAGCTCAGGCATAGCTTTATTCTAGGGTCAGATGCTGTCATTCTTTAATATCTCCATCTCTTGGTTCAGTTTTCTTCTTTGGCTTTACTTTTATTGTGGTCTCCAGCAGTGCCACACTTACAATGATCCACAATCAAGTCTGGAAGAGAGTTTCCCAGAATTTAGTCATATCTGCTTGACTTAGTGTATTTTCCTTTCCTGTTACAATCTCTGTTACACTTTGTAGTACACAGGCTTTGGACATGAACCTATCTCTGAACCAATCGTGGAAGCCAAATGAATTCAATGCTCTGATTAGCCACTCTAGAGCCAAGAGTAGTAAGGCAGACATTGCTAGTTTCACTGAAAATCCATTCTCCTTTTCTTCCCTATAAAGACAAGTGTAGGATTGGCCTCATGGCTTCATTTCCTAGCCTCTGTTGAAGCTAGATGCGTGATTGTGGCTATGGTCTGATCAATAGCAAGTAAAAAATGGTTCATGCCACCTCCGGGAAGTGAACTCAAAGGGACATGATGGTATAGCAACAAAAATGATGGATCTTAGATCTGTAACACCAAACAGCATAGTGCCAGTCCTGGCCTCTCTTCAGTTTTTTAATTTACATGAAAAAACTAAATTCCAACCTTGCTTTAGTTGTTATCTTGGGTTTTCTGTCATTCACAACTGAATTAAATCTTTCTAATACAGTTACTGTCAGCTTACACACATACACACACACACAAGAATGACTAAATTCACTGTAAAAGTATTGCTAATTATCTCTGATCAAGAAAATACAAAAGATGAGCATGCAGGGTATACAGTTAAAAGAGGGAGGGATTATGCAATTAACTTTTGGTGAAGCAGTTGCCTTGTAGTAGGAGGTGTCCTGTGTCAGTCCTCCAGCAGTCAGTGGACCCCATATGCAGTAGATGTTCCTTGAAGTGTGTACCATAAGTAAGGCACCCTTCTCCAGTTTCCAGCACATATGCCAGCTTTTCTCTATTTCAGTACCATTTGTCATTATAAATTGAATTTCAGCCCATACCCTAACCGTTACCTGGAAGTCTACAAAACATTTTCCCATAAACTTTCATAAAGCAATTCAATTATTAAAACCAATTGTTTTCTTTAAAATAAAAGCCTTTAGAAGCCTGTCAGCTATTTTGATATATATATATAATGTTTGAAGGAACTTCTTTCCTTTTCAGTTTCTTTACTGTATAATTAATTCTCTTGAAAGTGAATTTGGGAAAAGGAAATTACATTTAATTTTTTTAAAAAAAATATCAATATCCATGTTTAGAAAACTAGAGAAAAGAAAAACTTTTCACTAGTTTTTAGATTTATCTTTTCCAAAGAAATGTATTTGCCTTATTAGGATAAATCCTAAAACAAACAGATATACATTAAAAACAAAACTTACAAAGACGAATGTGGAAATAGACCAGGACTGGTAATTATGAAAGCAGGAATTTACAACGAGCTCTCTTTCTCCCCGTCCCTGTGCCCACGTAATAGTCATTTGAGAACCTGAGATTATTCACATCCTCTTATGTCATAGCCAGAATCAAACTCCTCCAGCCATCTAACTTTATCTATGATATAACCCCCATACCACACTGAGCTTCCTTTCTTCAAATCTTTAATCCTAGCTCTCTTCCAACTCTGTAATGGTCTCCTTTGAGATTCTTATGCTAAAGCAGTTAAATTCTCCCATATTCTTAGTTTCCACAGGCTTTTTCCATCATCTTCTGACCTCAGCCTTACTCCACTCCCCTCATGACTCCACCGCCTTTCCCCCACTACAATCACATCTCTGCCCTTATTTTAAAACATCTGTTCTGTTCTCTGAGCCTATGGATACATGATTGCCTCCCTGATCCTCTCCTAATCATTAAATCACTCTATACTCTTCTTTGTCTGAAGAGTATATAAAACTCATGGTCCATCACTCTAATCAATGTACAACTAAGACTAATGTTTTCAATCCAGGCATCCTTAATTTTTCATTCGACAAACCTAGAATGTACCGTCTTTGAGTAAATCTGCTGTTGAAAACTGAAGTGCAGATTGATGCCACTAAACTTTGAGGCTTCCAAACATAAATAAGCTTCCATCCATTCCAGTGAATGTCCCCTCCCCCACAGTATATATGGCACATCATCACGATTCAAATCCTGAATCCCATCAACCCTCTACCCACTTAAGGAGAAAATGGAGATTATAATATGGGAACTATATCTGTGTTTGCCCCTAAATCTATAAAATCATCTGTAGTGGCAAACACCTCTCCCTTCTCCTCTTTCATAGAAGTGGTATCCATACTCTTCCATAATGTGGTGTCCTGGGTCCTATTTCCTCTTGAATCCTCAAAGATGTGGGTCCATCAGTTATCTTCTAGGATTTCCAATATCTCCTTGGGTCTTGCTCTTTCTTTTAATATTTAGACATATTCAAGTCTCTTCTAATTAGAACAAATAAATAAGCCTCTTATGACCTGTGTGTTTATATCTCTGCTGCCCTTTCTCTTCTTTCACTTACACCCTAATTTCTTTCAAGTGTTGAATACACTCACTGTCTCCACCTTCTTATCTCCCACTTATCTTCAACTCACTGATATAGCTTTCATTCCTTCCTTCCAAGAAATCTGTTCTCACCAAGGTCACCAGCAACCTTACCTGTTTAATCAGTTATTTAATTCCTTATCTTTCTTCACTTCTATAGAATTTGAAATTATTAACTATTTCTTCTTTCTTAAGACTCTGCTCTTTGGACCACTTGATGTAATAATTTTATTTTTTTTAATAATTCTCTTGCTCCTTTCCTCACTTTCCTATTTGGGTCCCCTCTCCCTATATTTATCCCTTTGATTTTGTAGCCCAATGTCCTTTATCTTTTTCTCTTCCAACTCCAAACCACTGGTTGCAAACCACTTTGAAAACAAGCAATAAAACAAACAAATGCAATGATTTTTACATACAATATCAGGGATTTTTACCAACTTTCTTATGTTCTTCCATGGGTCCTCCTTCACACATTCCCCCAAGTGTTCAAGTTCACTCTCATGTGTTCAAGAACCTCTTCTATGCTGTTTACTCTATGTCAGTATCTCCCACCACCATCTTCACCTTCCTTCTAATCACTACCTGGATAATCTCCCACAAACCTCATGGCTCATTGTGTCAAGAGGAACCCCACCAGCTTCCTCCCTGCCACCAAACTTGATTCCACTCTTACTGCTAGAGCTTAAGGTCCATGAGTTAAAGGACCTTGTCCACATTCTTATTTTTCTGTGCCCAGCACCCAGAATAATACCTGGCACAGGGTATGCACCCAGTGAATTTTGACTGAACGAGGGAATTAACATGTCTTAGCTCCAGGAATCATTCTATTCTCCACGCACTTGACACACCAGAAACCTGAGTCTACTTCCTTCCTCACAACACTGAGTCATTTAAACTCTAACTTCTTAATTTAATTTAATTTAATTTTTTCTATATTACCATAATGCCTTTCTAACTCTTCTGGCCTCACTTCCTCTGGTCCATTCTCCTTAATATAGTCAGAGACAATTTCTAGAGTGCAAATATATTTATATGTCTCCCCTTTTAAATTTTTCCACTGATTCTGCATGGTTTTCAGTTAAAGTCCAAACACCCCAAACAAGCTTATAATGGTCTTGCTCTTGCTTTCCTTTCCATCCACCCCTCACTGCTGTCGCCTGAATCAGATACATGTCTAACCTTGCCCCATGAACATCTAATCTTGCTTTTCTGAACCTGTCTTTTTCTCTTCAACTTCAAGCCATTGTCCATGGTTCTGTGGTTGGAATATTATCACACCTCTGTCTCTCCCACGCCTCTGCTCGGGACTCATTACTTCTGCTCTTTTCATGACTTCTCCCTTCTTCTCATCCTCTAGTCTGAGATAAAAGTCCTTCATACTTGTTTCCATAGCACCCTGTTCTCACTCTTTTCCTACCACCTGTCACACCTGATTTAATTGTTTATTACAGTCACTCCAGTCCTAAACTTACCCCTTAGGAAAGGGTAAGTTCATTGATGGCGAAAACTGACCTTATTTATGTTTGTTTTCCTTACGTTTGAGATAGTGCTCAATAAACATACATAGAGCGAATTAATCCCATCTCTTTCAGCTTTTGTTCTCTACATGGTCCGACTCTCCCAGATGAAACATTCAGTGTTTTGGATTAGTTTGTTGCTGTCACTTTCCAAATAAGCCTGGGCCATGGAAGATTGACTTAATGCAGGAAATGAATAAAATAAATGTGTACATAGATTGCATGCCATGGCAATTAAATCATTAGTGCTGAACACTAGCATTGAGACGAGAGCACATTAACATATGTTTTTATTTGTCAGAAGCAATAAGTAAAGATGAAACCTAGTAACTATAGACTGTGACTCAAAAGGAGTTTTCTGGGTGGTCTTCTATAAATCTTGAAGAAAGGAAAGCAAAAGGCAAACGTTTGCCAGTATTTCTCCTGACTTCTTTATTAAATGTAATACTGACCTCCAATTCGCTGTGTTGCTTTTAAGAATCAAGCTGATAGTAGTTTTTAATACTACCCGTATTTAATAGTATGCTTAATAATATTGTTTCAGACATTTGTCAGTGGTTTTGTTCACCTTTTCTGACTCTTTCTTCCACGTTCTTATCTTTATCTTTCTCTGCTGCCAGTCATCCCCTCACAATTCTGACATCCTCAGCTCAGCCTCATCCAGCTTCTTTCCCACTCACCTCCTACAAGCCACTGACACTCTGCCATCTCCCTTTGATCCTCCTCCACCAAGTGAAGCCAAATTCATGTGGTGAAATGTTGATGTGGAAATGTAACACATGTTTATTTTCACTGTTTTTTGTTTGATAAATTCTGGACATATTTGTTACAAAATATCAATATTGCTAGCAATATTTTAGTACTGCATGAAAAAGCAACCCCAATATTTAGTGTTGTCATTTCTCTCAGGTATTGAAATCAACAACCCTACACTGAGGACAGGATTGTTCTATCTCTAGGTGTGTATCCTATTGTGGAGTTGAGTGGCTGCTTGTCCTTTCCCCCAGACAGAAAAAAGCAGCCCACCAAGTCCATATTTACCAAGCAGATGTCTGGTTACTAATGCAATTGATTGGATCCTTGATGTTGGATATATGTTTTTATATCCTTGCCCCTATCCAGGACACACCTAAGTAATTAATATCTTTGTTTTTAAAATAAAGAGAATTTGTTTAATATGTCAGTTCCTTGGGAGTGAGAGGAAAAATTGTTAGCACATGAACTATGTAAATAGGCAACATAGGAGCTTCTTCAACAGGGCATAGAAAAGTACAAGTAGGATGCTCTCAGACTGCGCCTATACAAGAGAAGTATTTCCAATAGACATGAATGGGTGAATTTATGGTACCATCCAAATCTAACCTAATCTTAACCATTCTAAAACTAACTCCACTGAGGAAAAGAGAGAATGTTTCCTTTTTAAATCTCTAAAATACAGTTTCTTCTTTATAGCTGGAAAGGCTACAACTCTGACCACATATTACTATTCGGCTTTAAGGATCACTGTACCCCAGGGTGTGGAAAGAGTAGGGTATTAGCTTCATTCTCTCACTGCATAGGCAAAGTTTTCTCCTGGCCTTTTCAGTGATTTAACAATTTCTGGCCTAATGCAATATAAATCACACATGACATCTCTTCTAAGACTGCAGCATCAGGGTTTGAGTTTGGACCCCTAAGGAGAGATGTAAGAGGATCAGAAAGTTCTGAGCTGTGGACTTGAACAGCTGCTTGGTGGTGGCAACAGCAGTTGTTATGAAGAGATGCCTTTCCCCCCCCATGTGCCTCTCTTGCTCTCCTGTCTCCTTTCTTGTCAATAGCTAGTCAACATTTATTGATTGTGCAGAGGCTAAGGGCTAATTCTTCTCTGTAAGCTTATCCATCTGCCTCTTTTCTTTTGGCGTACATTGCTTCTCCAGGGTTTTATTTTGTTTTTATCAACATCTTTCTATCTGCCTGCTTCTTTTCACCATATGGCAATCCTGATGTGTATCTTTTATGTTGGAGGGGGAATGTGAGACAACAGGAGAGGACAGGGTCCCTGTTGGAAAATGGAAAAAAAGATTTAGAACTCTTATCACAGGAGTGTATGGTTTAATAAATGCCTCTTTCTTCAGCATGATTTTAATCACATTACTATTAAACTTTTTTTCCCCAAAAACAAGGAAGACTGATTTCCATAAATACAAATGTTGTCTACAAGCAATGTCTCCAATTCTCTCTTACCTGTCTACATTCAACACTTCAGTTGGAGTCTTCTATTACTACCCCAATAAAATCGTTGTGGCCAAATCACAAATGACCTACAACATGACGAACCTCAAAATTATTTTTAATTCTCATCTTACTAGGCTTCTCAGTGGCATTTAAGTCATTTAGGAGCATTCACTCCTCTTTTCCAGAACTATCAGGTATCTTCCATGATGTCACACTCTCCTAGGTCTGCCCCCCTCCACCCTGTAACCACACCTTCTCACTCTTTTTCCTCAGCATCATTGCTTCCACTTGACCTGTAAATGGAGGGACATTCCAGAGCTTTCCCGTTACTCATCTTCTCATCTCTTCTCTATTCACTCCTGTCTCTAACTGAACTCATCCAGCTCCAGGGCTCTAAATACCATCTATTTATCTACAATCCCCAAATTCTACCTGTAGCTAAGATTCCTCTTTTTGAGCACCCGACTTTATATCTGACTGCTTTCTTGACAGCTCTCCTTGGATTTCACTTGACAAACTCAAACAACGGCCACAACATTTTTCTCACTCAGTTTTCTTATCTTGAGGGAACAATCTCCCCACAGTTGTTCACATCAGTAATGCAGGAGTCCTTCTTGATTTCTTTTCCTTCAATCCCTATGTGAAATGATTCAGTCGTGACTCACTATGGCCTCCCATATATATCACTGATTCACCTTTTTCCACTTTTCACTCTTACCACTCTAGTCTCTATACTGTTTTCTCTGGCCTGAGATATGGCAGTAGTTTCCTAAGTTGTCTCTTCCATTTTTACCCTCTCCATTTTGTTCTCTAGAAAATATCTATAATGAACTTTTAAATTTTAAACCCTGAGGATGTCACTGTCTGGCTCATAATCCTTCAGAGGTTTTGCCTTGCACTTGTAATAAATCCACTCTCCTTATCTCACTTCCAAGTTCCTTAAAGATCTGGCCCTGCTGACCTCTTCATTCTTATCTTGTGGCCCATACTCATTTGGCCCCAGAAGACGACCTTGCTAATATGCATACATGCTGTATCCTCCACCTAGAAGGTTCTTTCCTTAGCTCTTCATATCCAGGTTTCTTCTCATACTCCAGGTGACACTTTAAATGTCAGTTACCAGAGGGGCCTTTCCTGGAAATCCAACCTAAATTGTTTCCTCACGCACCCCTTTCTAGTCTGTATTACATTATCCTATTCTTTTCCTTCTTAGAACTTATCACAGTGCATGTGTGTGTGTGTTTTCTTGTTTAAGGCCTGACTAGCTGCTAAAATGTGAGCTCCAAGAAACTCAGGGTCCATATTTGTTTTTTGTTAGTTTTTGGTGTGTGTGTGCGTGTGCTATAATAATCACACGTTTAGTTTGTAATCATATAACTAATGCCTAACACTTTATCTGACAACAAAAACTTTCAGTCACTACCTCCAAATATATTAAAGATAGGTAGACCAAATGTTGTATTAACCTTGATAATATATACCTAGCATTGATGATAAACCATTATTAGTTCACAGGATAAGTTAGAAGATCTGGTATAAATTATAGAGTAGTTTGAGACTAATGGGAAAACACAGCAGAGAGAGAAAGTAAAAAAGAAAGAAAAGCACTATGATATATGGGCAATTCTAGAGACCAAAGTGAAAATAAAGAAAGAAAAGAACTCCACAGAAAATCAAACCCAAGGAATCAGAAAAAAACAGGTTCAGTCATGTTTTAACATATTGGAACCTCTAACCAAGTGTTTCAGGATGGATGTAAACCATTACTTCTGAAATAAGGTCAACAATCCTGCTCAAAATCAGTTTAATCAGGATGTTAAATCCAAGATATATGTTAAATTTATCTCAAGGTAGATCCAAATTAAGGAGAGGTCCTAGGAATGCTTTGGAGGAAATACCATGAGTGAAAAAATTCTCGCCTCCCTAGATGAGGATCTGCTTTAAGTTCCTGAATGTGCAAGGAAATGGAGGAATTGTAGGTTCCTCTTAGACTCACTAATATCCAATACACACAATCCAGCAGTTTAGGGTAAAGTCCAGCTCAGATGGTAAACAGTCATTAGTCTAAACCAATAATGGTCATCCCTCAAGATCTTATCCCTAAGCCAGAGGAATTGGCTAAAGGAATGAGCATGGGACCTTGTTCAGGCCAATCAAATGCAGATGGAAATTTTGGGGGATTCTGGGAAATGTTTTTTCATTACTAAATGAGAAACTGAGGGGGAGTTAATACTGTTCTTATAGATCTTGCTCTGTGCAGATGTGAGGTCAAAAATTGGCTACCAACTTAGGATAAAGCCAGCACTCAGAAAACGACAGAGCCAAAGGAATCACAGGGAAAGAAGATTCATCACCAGAAGAAGCCCACCCTGAGTTACACCCTCTTTAAACTCCCTGTTGGGAGACCAATAAATATCTTTGTAGATTTAGCCAGTTTAAATTTGACATTATCTTATTTGCTGTAGAAGGCAACTTAACTGATAAATTGTCTAAGAAATGCAGGAGGAAAAAAAATATCAGGCAAGCTTTTTCTAAAGGCAAATTTTGGAAGATTGTGGGATGACCTATTATAGTCCTTACACTTCAGTCTTTGGATTGCAATGAAAGAAAGGCTACCGATAACCTGCCAACTGCATCTTCCCCTGGTTCAAGCTGGAGTACAGCTAGGATGGGACAGGTGATGACAGCATTTCTCTCCTCACCAGAATATTTGCTGACCAAGAGAACAAGAAGAGTTCATTACCCAACTTTGCAGTAGGAGTGTTTTTGTTTGTTTGTTTGTTTTCATGAAGAGAAGAAAACAACCATGTAAGCTGGTCTCCATTCATTAATATTTTTCCTCATCGTTATTTGCCATCAATTGTAAGATGTTATGTCAATAATACTAATGATAATTATGACAACAATAGAAACACCAGCAATAACAGTGAATATTTATGCAGGCCTTACTATGTGCAGAGCAGAGTTATAAGCGCTCTTGAAGTATTACCTCCTTTAATCTGCATAGGAACTAGGTATTATTAGTCTCCCAATAATACTGACAAGAAAATCAAGGCCCAAGAAGGTTAAGTTATTTCCCTAAGATCATGCTACCATTAACTGGAAGAGCCTGTTTTTAAACTGACAATCAAGCTCTAGAAGCTGGGGCTTTTAAGCTCTAACCCAAACTACAAGTCACTGTGGGGCTCTAAACTGAAGGGGATGATGAAAGATCAATCTTTCTTTCATAGAGTTTACAGTTTGTTGTGTTCTATTTAAGCCCAGCAATTAGAATACTTGCTTCCATTTTTAAATATAGCAGAGACCATGTCTACATCATGTCATGCATTCAACAATATTTTTGTGACTGTTGGTGATTTCTTATTGATTGCATAGTCAATATAATTTTACATTTATGTTACCTCAAACCACTTCTTATTTTCAAACTACATTAAGATAATAAAGAACATACCACACATAAGCATTTCTAGGAAATTTAATATTTTCACTACTAATTGTATCCTATAAGAGAATAATATATGTTTCATTTAAGGTTTTAATTACCCCCCGAAATACTCATATTTCATTCTTCCAAAGACATATGAAGTAGTTTTTACCACATGAGAACCTAAGTCTGCTCTAAGAATTAATAAGGGAAAGATTGTTTCTTAGGTCTACATAATGCATAGCTAAATTATTATTCATAAAAGCATTCAAGAAAACCTCATATGTGACAGTATGGGCATTTAGACTGTAAAATATCAAATATGACTTCATTTCATATGCTAACAGGACTAGTCCATCATGCAATTTAACCTGGGACATTAAATAGGTTTAAGTCTTTTAGACCTAAGTGAAGAAAGGCAATATATTAAAACCCCCTTAAGCTTCCATTCAGACATTTTGAATGTGGTATCCCTGTCAACTTTGAGTGTGGTATCCCTGTCATCTTTGAGTGTGGATGTAAATATAATCGCCCCCTGCAGTAAACATTTAAATATGTTGGTTTTCTGCTCTCAGAGGGTTTCCAAGCTACTCTGCCAAATATGTTAATGCAGAAGAATGAAGTCAAGAAGTAAGATTTAGAAGACCTGAGCAAGTCTGAGATAGAGAAGGGAAGATAGGAGTAAGAATGAGAGCGATTAAAGATCAAATTATCATCATCCACAAAAATGGAATCAATCACATGCAAGGAAATAGAAGGAAAATGCTCCTTAAATTGGGAAAAAAATATGCTAGGCATCATGCATATATCCCAAAAGAAGGGATTTTACATATTGACACTACTTCTTCACAATACCACCCCTTCCTTCCAGTGATTAATATTAGAAAGATGTATTTTTTAAAGCCTAGAGAGATAATTGGAAGTATAGGAACATTTAAAAATAAGCTGTGATTTGTGAGGAGGACATTTCTTAAGTATTAATTAATATTAGATTCTTTGAAAAGTCTTGGTTGTGGCTGAAACAGCTTCCTTGCACAATTAGCATAATCAGCTTACCTTATATGAAGCCAAACATTAGCCTCTGACTCTCCATGAATGAACCTCCCTACCCACAACCTCCAAAGAAATTTAATTCCTCCTCCTTACAGTGAAAAAAGCTCATGAGTCAAACTAGTTTTCAATTCCACCACTACTATTTTTAACTATTTGATTTTATGCAAGTCACTTAATTTCATGAAGCATCAGTTTTCTTGGCTGGAAAGTGCCCTGCCTCCTTCACAGTGTTGAGAAGAGTTCCTGAAATAAACATGTGAAAGCACAAACATTTGGTATGTCCTCAAAACACAGGATCTTTTCCTTCTTTCTTTCTACTTTTTTTTCTTCCAAACTTTGGAAAGAGTCCTGGTCTTAAAGTGACAAACATGTGAAGAAAGTGGCATATATTTATATTACTTTCTATTCAAGCATCACAATTGTTGTTTTACATACACTCTGCCATCTAATCTTTAAATAACCACTGAAGTGGTTATTATGATCCCTGTGTTATATATCAGAAGCATGAGATTCAAGAAGTTCTATTAACTAGGTTATTTACTTATCTGACGGTATTTGCTGAGTGTTTACTGTGTTCTAGGCATTAAGCCAAGAGCCATGAACACAAAACATGACTGTGCTAGGGTTTCTGCCCTCTATGAAGTCCCAGTCTGATAAGAGAGAAGATCAGTACACAGGGTTAATATGCTCTAACAGAGGCCAAGACCAGGAGAGGCAAAGCTTTCCGGCATGTTCACTACAGCAGCCTGACTCATATTCAATAATGGGCTATCAACCTCACTGGCATCCACCCTTATAATATAACTGGGATCCTGCATTTTCCCCTGGGACTCACCCCTTACTTGGAGGTACATCTCCCCAGATCACAGTGTCACACTTTCCCTACAACATGTTTCATCTCTTTGCTTGACTCACACACTTAATGCAAATATACATCAAGAACTTTCTATGTGCCAGGTCTTATGCTATGCTCTGAGGAAAAAAAGATATTCATAAGGATAAAAAAGAATAAAAGGATTTCTTGAGAAGGTTAAGATATAATAAAGGAATACTGTTATTGAACAGATAAGAATTGAAATATTATAGATGCTGGGATAGGGGATAGAGGTCTATACAAGATAAAGTGAAACAAATAAAACCTGGTTTATATTATCTGCTTGGTATCAGGGTGAGTTAAGGTAAAAGATGAAGAGTTCAATTTCAATATGTTGTGATTGAGTTGATTGTGGCACAGGGAAGGGTCATGCCCAGGTAGTTATTTAGACCTTGAGCTCAAGGGAAACATCTTGTTTATAGATACATTTTTTAGAGTCAAATGTATAAAGGTATCATTTTAAGTCATCAAAAAGCTGGATTTCCCAGAGGGATGTCTAGAGTGAAAAAGGAAATGTCCCAAGAAAGGCAGAACTTGGAGGGACAGCAGAGTTAAGGAATAGGGAGGGATGAGCAGAACTTAGATGCCAGTTCTTGTGGAGGACTTCCTCATCATCTACTATTGAGAGATTAGATTTCATCAATCTTCACATTCTTGCAAGCAGCTTTTAAGAAAACCACACACTATTTCATTGAATGAAATCTATTCACAATACTGTGTAAAAACCTAATGAATTGATATTCTAATCAGGAATATTTGTAGATTTTTTATTACAGCAAATGAGAAAAGAAAACAGATGAATGAAAAGTAAAAATCTTTCGATGGATGAATGGATAAAGAAAATGTGGTATATACACAATGAAATATTATTCAGCCATAAGAAAGGAAATTCTGCCATTTGTAACAACATGGTGAACCTGAGGGCATTATAATACCAAATGAAATAAGTCAGACAGAGAATGACAAATATTTTATGGTATCACTTATATACTTACATGTGGAATCTTAAAAAAAAAAAAAGCTGATTTCATAGAAACAGAGAATAGAATGGTGGTTGACGGGGAAAAGGGGTCATGTAGAGCAAAGTGTACAAATTTTAAGTTATACAAAGAATAAGTTCTGAGGATCTAATATGCAGTATGGTTACTATAGTGAAAAACACTCTATTGTATACTTGAAAGTTACTGAAATTAGATCTTAAGAATTCTCACCACAAAAAAGGTATGCTATGATCTTGGTACTCATTACAAAATGTATATGTATATCAAATCGCCATTTTGTACACTTTACATATATACAATTGTATTTGTCAATTATTCCTCAACAAAGTTAAAAAAAAGAAAATGGAATAAACTCACAAATACAACACCTCAACTCATGTCTTAATGATACTACTTATCACACAAACACGAGATTTAGTTTGTGTGATAAACAGTAATATTTTTATCTCAAGGTAGTATCTTCAAAAATTTTAGAAATATTATTAGATTCAACTAGCTGTATAGTTCTATAGCTGTTTAACACCTTCCTCATACAATGAACCATTTTCTTCTCTCAAATCATCGTATCAGAACACTATAGTGATAACAGATCTATCTAGTTCTGTTCTCAATTTATTCTGAATAACTATGTTAATCTTAAAAGACAAAATGATGCATTGTAATTCTTATCTTTCAGTAATGAAAACAAATAAACTAACGGTTATATTTCTGCTAAATGATTTTTTTTTTAATTTGGAAACTCAGTGTTTGGAAAAAAAAATGTTCTTATTTCAAACATTTTTACCAAGACCAAGCCTATGAGAGAGAATTATAGGAAAGAAACCAACAGATGTTTTAAAGATTGCTTAATGCAACAATTCCTACAATGTAATACTCTTACAATAAGTATCAAGAGACAGGGTTAGGGGAACGGGGTGAAGCATAGTTTGTGGCTAAATAAGTTTGGAAAACCCGTTGTTAAATTAAGTCAAAGAGAGTTTTTGTTTTTGTTTTTGTTTTTTTACTGTAGGACTTCTAAGAGCCTTTACTGAGCCTGATTTCATGGCTAACGCTTTAGGAAAAAAAAAAAAAAAACTACCTAAAATGCATTGACCAAAGAACCACAAAAGACACATGACAAAATATGACAGAGATCAAGATGGGTGTGATGGGGAGTGCCCTGATTGGTGCTTCACCAAAGTTTCTCTTGGAGTCTATTTCCCTTTCAAAATAGGAGGACCTGGTCTCTTGTTTGACACAGTATCTCCAGTGTGTTGAGCAGTGTCTAGCATTGAGAAAGTGCTCAAAACTTATTTATCAAACAGAGCAAATAGTAAATCAATGGTGGTAGAACCACAATAACTAAAATTATATCATTTGGAAGTTTTCCAATGGTTGGCCCACGTGCAGCAACCAAGACTTCCAGGTGTTTCCTAACCCTGCCTTGATGCTGAGAGATTATACTTCAGGGGTTCCCACAGGAAAAATTTGCACAGTCTTGGCAACCTGCCGCTGCACATGAAGACACAGTCGAGGGTAGTTATTAATGGGAAGACAATACAAGTTGAAAGGAGGCTGACTGTCCTTTGTGCAGTGTCTTGTTTATTATAGAATTAAACATAGTTTAATAAACAGTTATAAAGCTAACCCTAAAATTTGGATTTTTACATGAATAATGCCTCATATTTATGAAACAGTTCTCAAATCTCTTCTAAACTGATTAACTCCATTTGTCCTGAAAGAGATAAGTAGCCCGTTGTCGAAAGAGAAAAAAATGAGGCAGATCAGATGAATGATTTATCAAAGGTCACAAAATTATTTTATGCAAGACTCAAGATTAGAAACTAGGTCTTCTAACTTCTATTCTTTATAACACAGAGAAAAGTAACCACTAATTCCATCTGGTTTGAGAAATCCCCTGACTTGTAATGGAATGGAAATTTTCTTTAAAAATAACCTCTATAGAAAAAAAAAAGAAGTAGACATGAATAATTCTCCTAAAATACTAAAACAATTATAAGACCACATAAGTCATCTAAAAAGCTGGGTGAAAAGAAGATCAAAGATGCTTATGTAAGGACAAGACAGAAGCCAAGCTCAGAATCCAAAGTTTTGTGAGCTATAGTCATTTCACTTGCATTCATAAAATCTTAAACATTTTCTCTCCACTTTTTGATGTATAATATTCAATCAATTGTAATGGAATATAAGTGGATAATGCTTGTAATGGCCCCTGAGCATGAAAGTGAAAACCATGACACATGTGCAGCACTGCCGCCTAGAGGGGAAAGTGGCTCTTTTCTGCATGCCCAGATGCTTTTAGAAAAGAAAAGAGAAATGGCTGAGATTGGTGCCATTTTTAGTCTGTTCCCTCCAGGTTTACTGAAATAGAAGAATTTTACTTTTTCCTCTTTCCCACTCTAAAGTCTAAGACAATGACTAGATTTATTGCTAGGAAATATATATATATCTCCTTTTCCAATTGATTTATAAGCTCCAGTTTAAATAAATATAATAGATAATAGATATAAGAGGAATGAAGGGCCCTGCTGTACCTTCTTGGGGAGGGACATTTTCCTAGTTAATTGAGATTTTGAATTGTAAGTGGGGCTAAAACTTCATTACTGACCTACTTCTTGTGCTACTGCACACTGGCGCATAGTTGGTGCCACGGGATAAAAACGGGATTAAAACTCCACGGGATAAAAAAATTCATAAGTCCTTTAAAATTGTATATTTTGACAGATGAAAAGAATACAAAAATATTCACAAACTACTTAGCTAGTGAGGTTTTAACAGGAAAAGAAAATCAAAGGCTGCATTTTTCAAAGAATTAGCTGTATACAACCGTTTTCTCAATTTTTCTGGTATTTATGAGATTAAATATATAGAAGATGAACTCATGTTTGGTGGTCTTCAAATAGTTAAACAGCAAGCTCATGTTGAGAAAACATTTTGTTGCAGGAAAAGAGTTTTTAATCCCAAATTCTGTAAATGGGTGTAGGTGAGGGGTGTTTTTGGTGGTAAGAAATGGGAAAAGACAGAAGAAAGAACCCTTAAATAATAACAGAGGATATAGAGAGTAACACTCAGCCTAGAAGATATTCATTTCTACCCTTAAATACAAGGAAAACTATAAAAAACACCTGCCATCGAAGCCTTAGAAAATTCTCAGAAAGAGCATTGGATTTTTATAAAGAACAAAGAGTCACATCTCCTACATTTTCTTCCTTGAAATATTTATGTAACAGCAATTAGGTATAAACAGCAAAATAGTTTCTAAGTTGTGAATAGTTTAGGCAGAAAGCATCTACATTTATGTGACTGAACAGTGAATCATTACTGAGAATACCTGTAAAGAATATTTCTCTATTGTCACGAAGAAATGGTTGGTTCATCTTGTGCCACCATGGGATCAAGAACTAGAACATTAAAATAAGAGAACATGCAGAACAAGGAGAGTAGATGAAAACGGCAAGAGCAGAGATATGATCTCATCAGTCACAGAAAAAATGAGGGATGGTAATTAACACCAAAAGTAATAATAGTGGTCCTACATATCATTTATAATTTCATATACATGTGTGGTATTCCACAGTAAGTATTCAGCACATCTTGATTAATCCCTTGTTGTGGCTTTGTAAAGCTCCTATTTTAAAAATGTCCTGTATTTACTAAAGAAAGGTATTGTTTACTAAAGAATGAGTAGATCTGGCCAACATTTGCTATTTTTATACTAGTTCCCTGAGTGAAAAATCACATAAGCATATCACTTAGGGAATGATGTCTAAACAGAGCCTATTATTACTTGAGTGACTTCAGTCCAAAGTACCTTGGGAACTGCAAACTGTCACAGACTCTACTTCATCATAAAGGCAGTGCACTGCAGGGGAGATACTTCGTGCTCTACAGGAAAAGTCATGACTTCCAGTTCTGCCACTCATTGACCAGCTATGTCTCTATGGGATGGTCACTTGTAATCTGAAGCTTTTCTTTTCTTATATGCAAGAAAGAGAAGATCATTATTCTGTCTTCTAGAACTACGTACAGAGACTGAAATCATGTATGTGATTATTATTAATTTTCTTATTATCAACATAAATTTATAATAACTCATATTTCATAGCGGTTACAATTTTAAAGTACCATCAACTACTTTATCCCATTTAATTCTCACAGCAACTCTCTGAAGCAGAAAAATATCTCCATTTTTCTGATGAGGAAATGGAATCAAAAGGGTCAGCACCTATGTCAAATGATCAGGAAAATGAAGTGCCAGGAATACAGTTCTTATTTTCTGATGTTCCACACCACTATCTGCTATACCAAGTCAGTTCATCATAAATACTCTTATTTAATTTAGCATGTGAGGATGCTAGTTGTTCCACACCTACCTGAATAACTCCAGCAATGTGGAAATCCTCACCTCCTGTGGAAATCCATGCCAATTTTCAATACTCTTGCTTTTAGAAAAATCTTTTTGATCCATAGTTCACCTCTTCATAACTTCCACTTATTATTTTCTTACTTCTGTTCTCTAAAAATATGCAAAATAAATGAAATTCTTCTTCAACTGAATGACTCTCAAGTTACTTCATAGTCTTGTCTGTTTTCTAGAAACTAAGTCTTTCCAAAATATTCAGAGTTTTCAATTCCTTGTCTCCTCCTCAACATGATTTTCCTAACTCCAGAAATACAATAACTATCAAAGACACATTTTTTCTTGTGTCTAGTACAATGCTTATAATATTCATTTGATTTGATGTTATCTTATTTTTCTCTTCTATTAGATTATGCATTTCTGTGTGTGTGTCTGTGTTGGAGAGGGGTGTTGATAATAATTTTCTTGTTTGTTTTCTTGAGACCTAATATAGATCTTGGAACATAAAAGCACTTAGCATATAACATGTTAAACTCAGAAACTAGGGAGTTTGTGATTGACATGTACAGATTACTATATTTAAAACAACCAACATAGACCTACTGTATAGTACAGGGAACTCTGCTCAGTACTTTAATAATCTAGTGTAAATGGGAAAAGAATTTGAAAAAGAATAGATACCTGTATATGTATAAGTGAATCACTTTGCAGGACATCTGAAACTCACACAATATTGTTAATCAACTATACTCCAATATAAAATAAAAATTTTCTAAAAACCTCAGAAATGAAAATATTAATTGAATTTAACACTGTTAAGCAGCATTCAAAAAGTTGATCTTTAACAATAGAAATTAAATTTCTGGAGTAAAATAGTTACAGTTCAATTTGACCATTATTCAGTCAATGTTATTGTATAACTAAGGACTCTCGATGTGCGAAGGACAGGGAGACACTGCCTTCCAAGCTGATGTAGAATCTAAAGTAATTTCACCTGAGAGGTGACAGGTCATCAGTTTTTTTAATCTGGAATCAGAAGAACAAGCATCTTTCCATATAAAGCAGAAGTGGTAAGAAATTAATCCTACAAAATACATTGGGATCATATGTAAGATCATATGGAAGATTTTGGACATCACAAGAAGAAGTCAGGATTCCAGCCCCTGGACAATGGTGGCCAGCAAATTTTTCTAAGCAGAAAAATTGAATGAACATATCTATAGTTTAGAATATGACCCTGGAAGCTAAGAAATCCATTATAAGTGTTTTCCAGTTGTCCTGAAGAAAAGCCATGAACACCTGAACTAGGGCATTGACATTCCGAATCAGGGAGCAGAAGGTAACTGGTGTAAACAGAGGAGAGAAGAGGTGTGGGGTGTTAATACATCTCACATGGGTTAGAAGCACTCACCAAATAGTGGAAGACTTCATTAATCCATTCATTTACTCACTCAACAAATATTTCTCAAATGTTTATCATAGATATGGTCCTTGTTCTTATGCAGCTTAGATATTGGGGCAAGAGAGGTTGCAGGGAGGATACAACTTAATGGGAATAAAAATAAAGTGGGGTCAGTTATAAACAGAGCCAGTTCACAAGCACTCAACCAGTACAGCCACTCAGGGCCATTTTCTCAGAAGGGCCAAGATCTCGAAGTTTAAAGCCTTGCTGTGGCCGTCCTGAAATGTTTAATATTTTTATCTTTGTAAATTAAAGCCAATGGGACAATGGAACTTGTGTCAGCTCATGCATAGTTTGGTACCTCACTGCTTCCCGCACTTCCCCAGGAGGGTTCTTAATTCCCAGCTTTCTTCCCTCTGATGCCCCAAACTAATGCTACCCTCTGCTGAATTGCTAACAGGTCTCAATGGCCAAGAGGTCTGTGTTCCGCCAGTGCCTCTAGGGGGCCATTGTGTGTGTGAGCACAAGGGGAGTTGGGGTAGGATGAACACCTAAAGGCCTCTTGGGGTGGGAGGAAGGCATGTGTGTGTGTGTGTGTGTGTGTGTGTGTGTGTGTGTGTGTGTAAGCAGCATGCATACCTGCCCTGAGGTGGTGGTGCCACAGCGGGTTTGGCACACATCCATCCAGAGTGTCCCAGGGCAGAGATTGGAGTTGTTTGCAGACCACCTGTCCACCTTATGTGGAGATGGCAGCCCATGAGAAGGCTAGGTTGATTTACCCTGATGCCTCTGGAGCCCTGCATTTGCATTTTACATTTGGAGCTTGTAAATGATAAAGCAGGCCCTGGTTATAAAATAACTGAGCTGGGGTTGTTCTGTAAGCACATAACCTGGTGGATGTGTGGAGACCTGGTAGTTTTCTCAGGCGTTTAAATCTGGGATTTTGACTAAGTATAGAAAAGAGTTTCTCATGCAAAAGAAGAGGATGCAGGAAGTTCCAGAAAGAGGAAATAACATGGCAAGGCTCATAGTCAAATCAGAGCACAGAAAGTGTTCCAGAAGGTAAGAGTGTGAGTGTGAGTGTGATGGGGGTGGGACCAGTGAGAGCAAGCTGGTGAGTCATGGAGAGGAGGTCAGCAGCTCTGTTCAACAACAGAGGGTTTGAGAAGTACCTGGAGTAATGATACAATAAAACAGGTGCTTTCTCCAGACACATCTTAACTACCCTGTATCAGTAGAGTCAAATTTTGACCTTTAACTAAAGGATGTTGCAGTAGTGTCTGTAAAATGTCATTTTGTTGGAATTAGCCCATCACTCTCCCTTTGTCCAGCTTAGATCCTGAATTCTCATCACTTGTGAAGGTGATGAGTGGAGCCCTTTTTTCCTCAGATTTGGGCAAGCTGGATGGTCTGAAGGAAAGGGCTCATAAAGAGGTGAAATGAATACAGACTTCATAGCCTCATTGCCACCATATACTGAGAGAAATACTGTGGCTATTCCACCCAAACTCTCCCTGGGAATTTCTCAGAACTGGCATGAAGTAGATTTTTTCTCTAGTAAGGATTTTTTTTTTTTATCACATTGACATTTAGTTTATTAGAGTTAAGTTTACAAGCCCAGTTCCTGAAGAGCTTTTACCAAAATCAGTTGCCATTTTATATAGATAAGATGAGAAAATGCTGAAAAAATATGTTGTTGTTTTTTTTTAACTCAAAGTTTATTCAAAATAAAATCACATCAATTTTTTACCACCAGGAAGCAGGATCTTCTACCTCAGACTTTCAGGGAAGTCGGTATGCCCAGCAATAGTTTTCATCCAGGCTAAAAGCTATGTTTTCTTGTGCAAATTACTAGTTTATCTTCTCTTTCTTTGATGTCTTTTTTGTGTGTGTTAAAAGTGGGAAAGAACATACTTCTATATAGACTGTTAAGAATATAATTGAAAAATAATTAGTAAGACCTTTACGGATAGATATGGGAAAGAAAGTATATATATATATATATAAACACCTTAAGAGTAGTATCCAATAAATACTACTGGATTAGTATCCAATAAGTGCGAAAAAAAAGAGGACTAACTTTTGTAGCAATTTTACCGTGCACCAGGCAAGTTGGGTGTGGTTACTCCAATTCAATACTCTCACCATCCCAGTGAGGTAGGTATTATATTCTCCAGTTCACACCCGAAAGAAACTGAGCTCCAAAGGGTTCAAGTAACTTGCCAATTTCACATAATTGTTACTGATAGAGTCAAGCCTTCTACTCAAGGGTGTCTTATTGCAAACTCCTTGCCTCTTCTTGTGCCTCATATTAAAACTAAAGAGGAACAGAGTTCTGTGAATGGTGTGCAGTTTGCAAGAATAAAGTCATTCATTTTGTCTAAGCCAATGAGGGAGACTTTAAACTTACTTACTTGCTTTGCTGTAATAAGAATTTGTTGGATAGTATTTAACTCACCATATCAATGTTGTATACTTTGGTTAGCTCATATTCAGCATGCAGAAGTATGGTGAAGCTCACTTAATCAAGATAAGAATAATTTCCTCTTACTGAATGCTGGCCATCATATCAGACTCTGTATTCATGATTATCTCTTTTGTGGAAAGAAATAGTTCAGTTTGAAAGATTTTCAATGTTGCTGTGTGGGGAAAAGGAAGTATGGAGTGGAGCTCGGGCAGAGGAAAGAATTAGGAAAATGAAAATGGCTGGAGAGGTTCAAGGTCAACTATATCCTTCAAGAGTTAGATGAAAAGATGAAAGTATGGTGTGAGCAATGTCAAGTGGAATTTAATATATTAACTCAAAATTGCAATAACAACAGTACCAAAAGCATAACCCATAAGTATGCATGTGATAAGTCCTAAATTCACCCTGTGATGCCTAGGGAACCCAAACTTCCCATCTCCCAATGAAACAACTTCCTCAAGTTGTTTATCCTATAAATTAGATGATGAAGTATAAAGAAGAAAGCAGAGAGGGACTGTATCATAACAGAGTCTGTCTGAGCTTCAACACAATGCAAAAACTATTTATGGCTGCATACTACTCGCTGAGTTCTGGTGATAAAGAGAAGCAGTAGGAGGAAAGTAACCATAGGGAAGGAGACTGGAGTGTTGAACTGAAACTTCTTAGGATCAAGCTAAATACATATTTTCATATTATTTGTGTTGCATGCTCCACTTTTAAGTCATAGATTTCTTGGTACCTTGTGTGCCAGAGACTCTGTAATCGTTAACTTTATCAACAAAGAGAATGAATGAGAGGGTGGGAAAATGAGATTCATTTTAGAAGGAGGACCAAGAGGGGAGTTTACTTTTGCATAGATAAGAGGTTGGTTTAGGGCTCTTTACACTGGCCAAAAGGGGAAAAAAAAAATCATGAAGGGAGAAGAGTTGCCAATCACACAAATGTAAACATTCAAAGATATATGAGATATGAAGTGGAAGATATATGATGGTATACATGGTTTCCTCAGTGAGACAAAATATCAGATTTATGAATATACTATGTTCCATCTCAATCCATAAGAGAAATTTGAAAAGGAAATATTATTGGGGGTCATGACTTATTTCCAGGATATAAGAAGAATGGTTAGAAGGAGACTTTAACCGACTAATGAAAAAGATGAAAAGGAATTTGATAGGGGAAAAGACCTCCAAAAGTAATATGTGGACACATTTAATTGCAAATAAAGCCAAGAATATAAGCATAAAGTCTATCTATTAATTCCTCACTTTGTGACATAAGTGGTTTAATGTACCTTTTCCAAGTCTCAGGATCCTCATCTGCAAAATGAGAGGATTAAATTAGATGATCTCTAAAATCATTTCCAATTAAAAAAGTATTTAGAGAAATGGAAAAGTATTCTGAAATGTACTTAGAAAAGGAAATGAACCAGTCAGGTTGACAAGATCCATGTAAAAGAATTATTGTTGTGCTATATAAGGAAAAAGATTCTGTCTTTTTTAATAAGAGTAATGACCAAAATTAATTTTTACAAAGATTGGAAATGTGGCAAATATATATAGAGGATGAGTAAACTGCTGTTATAATAGGGATAACTTAAATTATGATATGAGGATGACAAGGAAGAGAGAATATTTTCTGTCCTTTCAACATGTGAAAGCTTAACTGGACATATTTTTAAAAGATGAAAATTAAAGTCTCAAGGCAAAGTCTCTGGTAGAGAGTTAATTGCAGAACCCAATACCTATAATCCTCTTCTCCTTTAATAGCCAAATCCCACTTGTATTCAGTGAACAAATAAAATACTACATTTCCCATCATCTCTTGTAGTGAGGTTAGATTGTATGTCTATGTTCTGCCCAATGAAATGTAAGTTTATGGTTTTGCAGTAGCCTATGAGAAGGCTACTTAAAGGGAAACGATTCATTCAAAATGGAAAGATACTTTGATCCCTCCCCACCTCTTTCTGTTATACTGAAGAAGTGATGTCTAAAGTGGCAGCAACCATTTTAAACTACGAAGTAACCTCAAAGCAGGAAGCCTCATGCTAAAAACGGAGTAGCAGAAAGAAGACAGGCTGGGCCCTGATAACATTCTGGTGCTACCATGGCAACTTCGGATGGTTTATCTGCAAACTTCTCTTTACAAGAGAGAGAAATGAACTTCTGTATTGATTAAGCCACTATTATTTCCACTATTATTTTTTTTCTGGTTATATTGATTCCAATCTTAGTTCAACTGCCTTAGCACCAGGAAGTGAGGTGCTTTAGGTAACAGAAACTAAAATATGGTAGTACTGGATTGGATGCAGAGCTAAGTAGGCGCATAATAATGACTCAACTAATGAAAATTGAAAATCTCAGAACCATCATTATATACTGACAGATTATCTAGTCAAATTATCACCTGCCATACATTGGAAAGTCAATCATATGCTAAAAAGACTATATATAATATTAGGAGAAATGGTAAAATACTTGCAGAATGTTGGCATGGGTTGTCAGCAAAATCCTGAAAGAATGACAAATTCAAGGTGGAACTAACTGGCCAGTCTGAGAGTTGAATTAGAAAGACATGTGTCTGCTAAGGGAGGTACTCTTTGCCTATAACCTGCAATCTCAGCTGACTGAGTGTCTGGAAATTTGAAAACGGTAGAAAAAGCCAAGTGTTTATACCCCAGATTGAAACTCAGTCAAGAGAAGTGTCTGCAAATTCCAGTCTTAACAAATATAACTGGTGCTCCACCATACAAAACTTGTGAGCCTGCTGGCAAAGATAATGCATTATTTCAGATGTCTTCAATGCAGCAGACAGCAGCAAGCTGAAAATTATTTGGATGGCCAGAGCACAGAGGTCTATAAATAAAAGACCAGAGGCTTAGAGCTTAAAAATCCAATTTATCCAAGAATTTTGACAGTGTATAGTCACACTTAGAAATGACCAAAAAGCCACTGTGCTGAAGGCATGCTATACTTTTGAGGGCAATTTACTATCCCCAAATAATCCACTGGATCCTGAACTTATACTAACAGGAAGTGGTTTGCTCTATATGTGGCATCCTTAGGAAATACATGCTCCCGAATGTCCTCTTCAGATGTGGCCACAGGATAATGGGGAAAGAAGACTCTTCCAGAGAGCAAAGCCAGGGACCACCAAAGAAAATGGACAAGGGAGTTCTTACTGAAGAGCAGAACCTGGGACTATCAGGTGGACAAATTAAAGAGCTGACTCCACAGCCAAGGATTGGAGCCTTCATCATTTCTGCTCAGCAAGATTTGACAATTGCTGTATATCAGAGAGAATTTTTGTATCTTTACATTAATAAAAGTATCTAGTTAACTGAACCATGAGGAGCCAAAGACTGAACTATGAGTAGGATGCCATGACCACAAGGGATTTTTCTGCTTAAAGAGGAAAAGGGGGTGCACAGAGAGAGGACAGAGGATATACAAAGGAGAGGACCATACACAGCTGTGGTGGATTGCATACTTGTTCTCAATTCTTCACTCTTTCCTGTTCAGTGGAGTTTAGGAAAGGGGGTATATCTGTGACTAGAAAGTGAGAGAAGGGGACATGAGCAGAGGCTTTAAACATGCTTGCATGGGCCTTTCAGGCCTCACCATGAGAAGGACATGACCAGCAACTATGCGTTCAAAGAGATGAGATGTGGAGCAAACCCAAAGGCTGGACCAAGTTCAGCCAACACTCAGCCTAGAGCAGAAATGTCCCACTGACCTACAGGCACATGACAAAGAAAAATAAATGCTTGTTTTAAAAACCAGTGCATTTTGAGGTGGTTTGTTATGTAGCATCATGGCCAATAAAGCATGCACACCTATCCTAACTACCACAGCTAAAAACAGAAGTCTTAGAGATCTTATCAACAGACACGATTTCTAAAGAAATAGAAAACAAATGATGAAAAAACTGTAAACAAGCTCTTGAAAGCCCAACGAAAAAAATGAGAGAAGAAAGACCGAGATATTTCTAGAAACCTCCTAGAGTGGTCAGGATTTATGGAGCACTGAGACGAACAGATAAAAACAGACCGACAGATCAAGGTCGTGTGTAAAGAGAAACTGCAAATGTTCAAAGAGATTTGGGGGTTTGCTGTGGGGTTTTCTGTTTGTTTGTTTCTTCTGGCACTATTTTGAAAGTAAGAAATTAAGTGGATAAAAGTACAAACTTGTTAATTCACCATAAACAGATCAAAAACAGAGGGAAAAAAATGAATCACTCCTAAAATGCACACAGTGTGATCATATTTTTGATGAGTGGAGTACCCAAGTTTTTAAAGAATTTAGGAGAAAGGTAAAAGCCTCACAAAATGAAAATAGAAGTGTAAATAGTACTATTAAATAGGGCTAAACAGAAAAGGTTAACTTTTAGAAAGAATACATTAAGTGAGGCAGAAAGAGGAATACAGGATAAGGTCCTTAAAAAAGAAGTCAGGAAAGTATTACATAGAGTAATTGCAAAGGCTTTTTCTCCTTATAACTCGGAAATTGATGGATTTGAGAATAAGGATATTAAAAAAGATCTTTAAGAGTCTGCAGGAAATAGAAGAGCTAGGACAAAGCATGGATGTCATGTAGAATATTTTATGACAAACTGCTGGCCTGAGCCAATAATTCTTGGGCTGGAGAAGGAATAGTTGCTTTAAAGAAACTAGGGAGGAGTGGGGGTGGGTAGGAGAAACTGCAACACATAGTTTCTAAATATATCTCAAAGGAACAGTTGAAGGACACAAGGAGAACTAGCTAGAGATATGGTTGTTAAAAATAGAGTGTTTTGTAAATAAAAAGAAAGCAGAAAGGAAAAAAAAACAATAAATCATAAATGTGGCAATAAAAGAGTGGTAAGTCATTAATGCATAAAAGTAAAAAGAAAAACTGCCCAGAAGGGTGAAATGCACCATAGAAGAGAGAACTGTAAAGCCAATGGGAAAAAGCAACAAAATGTGAATATAGAGTTTATAAAAGGATGCAATTGTTGAGGAACCCATCTTTGAATTGTAAGATATAATTGAAATATGCACATAAGTAAAACTTACAATACTCAATATAACTTGAAAAACATTTGAAGAGCAAATAAGATAATGAACTGAAAAAGTTTGTGAAAAGTATAGAGTTTTCTAAAAATAAAAATAATTAATGGTTGCATTGTTAAAAGTTACTCCTTGAGGGTGAATAACAGAAATATTGTTCAACCTAATGAATGTTTACTGAGCCACTATAATGTACTAAGCACATATTAGGCTCTGGGAGGAAATGTGAATAATGAAATAATGAAGACAGACATATACATTAACTATTTCATGCTAGACAACAGTATTAAGAAAGAATGGATGCAGCTTTTCAAACAGACTAATCATTATTACCTTGTGAACTCTCCAGAAACAGGTGTATATGAAAGTGTATGTGTGTGTTTATGCATAGCTATATATATGTTTATGTATATACATATCCTTATGTATTTACCTTTTAATTTTACACAATTGAGTACATATTATTACACTATTCATGACCTTGTCATTTTCTTTTAATACAGTAATTTGGAGATTACTCCCTATCAGAATAAACAAACCTACCTAATTTTTCTTAATAGCATATTTTATTGCATGGTTCTGCCATAATTTATTGAATCACTGGCCTTTAATGGACATTTATGCATTTTCCAGTCTTTCTTTAATACATGCAATGCTTATAATGTGCTTTATACATGGGTTAGTCTACCAGTTATACAAATTTATGGAAGTGAAATCTCTGTTAAATGGCAAGTGAATTTTTAATTTTGATAGCTCTTGCCAAATAGCCTTCAAAGTAATTGCATCCATTTGTATTCTGACCTACAGTGCAGAAAAATGCTTTTGTCCTCATACCTCCTGCCAATGGCATTTATTATCACACCTTTTTGATCTTTCCAAAAATATATTTCATTTCAGTTTGAATTGTGTTAGTCTTATGAAAAAAATGTGAGTATATTTTCACTTTTAAAAGATTTCTGCGTTTCCCTTTCTATGAGTTATCTCTCCATAATCTTGGCCTGATTTTCTACTTTTTAAAAAATGAATATGTTATAAATGATGAGCCCATCATCATATGCCTTCTCAGGTTTTTTTCTTTTTTTCTTTTTTTTGGTTTGTTACTTTTCTTGCAATTTTCTTTCTGTTTTTTGTTTGTTTGTTTGTTCTAATCATAGTAACTTTCTAAACTTTTTATCTTGAGATTATTGTGGGTTCATATACAGTTATATAAAATATAACATTCCAGATAGGCATCACCCAGTTTTCCTCACTGATAATATTTTGCATAGCTGTAGTACAGTATCATAGCTAGGGAACTGACACAGATAAAATTCATCAACCTTATTCAGATTTCACCAGTTTTACATTCACCCGTGTGTGTGTGTGTGTGTGTGTGTGTGTGTGTTTAGTTCTGTGCAATTATATCATTGTACCACATGTGTAGATTTATGTGAACATCACTACAGCCAGGATACAGAAGAGTTTTATAAGGATCCTCCTGCTACCCTTTTTAAAAAATTGGTTTTTGGAAGTATGGTTTATTTACAATATTGTGTTAGTTTCAGGTGTACAGAAACAGACTCACAGATACAGAAAACAAACTTGTGGTTACCAAATGCGAGAGGGAAGGGGAAACGGACAAATTAGGGGTATGAGATTAACAGATACAAACTACTATATGTAAAATAGATAAGCAACAAAGATATACTGTATAACACAGGGAAATATACCCATTATCTTGTAATAACATGATACCCTTTTATTTTCACAGTGACCTCTCTCCTTCTGCCTCTCCCTAACCCCTGACAACCGCAAATCTGTTCTCCATCTCTAAAATTTTCTTATTTCAAAAATGTTTTAAAATGGAACCATACAGTATAAAATCTTTTAAGAATGGATTTTTGTTTTCACTCAGCATAATTCCCTTGAGATCCTTCCAAGTATGTATCAACAGTCTGTTCCTTTTTATTGCTGAATAATATTCCATGGTATGGATGTTCGAGTTTGTTTAACTGTTCACCCATTGAAGGACATTTGGATTGTTTTAGTTTGGGTCTATTACAAATAAAGCTGATATAAGCAATTTTGTCCAGGTTTTTGCAGGAGCATAAGTCTCCAATTCTCTGGAATAAATGCTCAACAGTGCAAGCTGTTGAGTCATATGATATTTTTTGTTACATTTTTATTATGTCAAGTTCATAATGGTATCTCATTATGGTTTTAATTTGCATCTCCCTAACTGCTAATGATTTTGAACATCTTTTCCTGCACTTATTGCCATCTCTATATCCTCTTCAGCGAAATTCTCTTCATATCTTTTGAGCATTTTCTAATTGTTATTTATTTATTTACTGTGGTATTTTGAGAGTTCTTTCTATATTCTAGATACTAGTCCTTTGTTGAATATATGATTGTCAAATATTTTCTCCCAATATGTAGCTTACCTGTTCATACCCTTCACAGTGTCTTTGATAGAGCAAATTATTTTTTATTTGGATGATGCAATTTATCTATTTTTCCTTTTATAAATCATGCTTTTGGTATCAAGTTTAAGAACTCTTTACCAAGCCAGAGGTTTGGAAGATTTCCTCCTATGATTTTTTCTAGAGGTTTTTATTAGTTTTATGTTGTACATTTAAGTCTCTGATCAATTTTAAGTTAATTTTTGTATAAGGGGTGAGGTTTAGCTTGAGGTTTATTTTTTGCCTATGGAGGTCCAATTGGTCCAAGAAAAGTTATCCTTTTTCAATTGAATTTTTTGCACACCTTTGTCAAAAATAAGTTGGACATATTTTTGTCTACCAATTCTGGATTATCCATTCTGTTCCACTGATCTGTGTAGCTGTCCTCCTGCCAAATACAATACCACCTTAATTATTGTAGCTGTACTTATTATAGGACTGATTCTTCCAATGATATTTTTTTTTTCAAAATGGTATTCTTTTTCAAAGTGCTTTTGGCTATTTTATTTCCTTTGCCTTTCCGTATATATTTTAGAATGATCTTGTCTACATTTACAAAATCTTTATTAGGATTTTTATAGTAATTGTGTTGAAACTGTACATCAGTTTAGGGAAAAATTACATCTTTAATATGTTGTGTCTTCCCTTCCATGGTCTCAGTATATCCACCTAGGTCTTCTCTGATTTCTTTTGTTTGCACTTTATTAATACATTTTTCAGGACACAGATCCTGCACATGTTTTCTTAAGTTTTACTTAAGGATTTCATTTTCTTTAGACTGACTGTAAACAGTATTGTGTTTTTATTTTTTTCTTTTCACATATTCATTGTTTTTGGGGTTTTTTTAGCTTTTTAAAATTTTATTTATTTATTTATTTTATTTTTGGTTGGGTTGGGTCTTCATTTCTGTGTGAGGGCTTTCTCTAGTTGTGGCGAGCAGGGGCCACTCTTCGTTGCAGTTCACGGGCCTCGCACTGTCGCGGCCTCTCTTGTTGCAGAGCACAAGCTCCAGATGCGCAGGCTCAGTAGTTGTGGCTCACAGGCTTAGTTGCTCTGTGGCATGTGGGATCTTCCCAGACCAGGGCCCTAACCTGTGTCCCTGCATTGGCAGGAAGATTCTCAACCACTGCGCCACCAGGTAAGTCCTATTCATTGTTAATACACAAAAAATGAGATTGATTTTCATCTGTTGGTCTTGTACTTTGAGACCTTACTGAACTCACGTTAGCTCTAGAATTATTTACATTTTTGTAGATTCCTCATGATTTTGTAGATTCCTGCACGATAGATAATCATTCAAATAAGAATAGTTTTATTTTTTCCTTTACTATCTGTATGTCTTTTATTTATTTTCCTTGCCTTATTACAGTGGTTCGAATTTCCAGTACTAAATTATGTTGTATAAGAGTGGTGGTATAGGAATGGATATTCTTACCTTATTCCTTCCATCTTAGAGGGAAAGCATCAAATCTCTCACTATTAATTATAATGTAAATTTCAAGATTTTTATAGGTGCTCTTTACAAAGTCAAAGTAGCTCACCTCTATTTTTAACATGAGAATTTTTATCATGAATGAGTGTTGGATTTTGTCAGATACTTTTGCTGCATAAGGATATGACTATATGATATTTGAATACTTGAGTTTATTAACCTATTCTTTCATGATTCTGGATTTTGTGTTTGTCTTGCATTTAATGGGAATTTTTCTAGTATTTCATCAGTAAGAATGATGCTGGCTTGTGTTTTTTTGTGTATAAAAGTGTGTTAAGGACATTTTCATTATCAATTAATATTTTATTATAGCTTTTTTAAAACATAAATTTTAATAGAAAATGAATTTTATTATTTTAAGAATTTATAGAAATAACATTTTTTTTCTTTTTTACTCTAAATTAGATGTAAAGATTTCCCATTATTTAACCATCTTGTATTCCTAGGGAAGACCTTTCTTGGTCATTATATATGATTCTTCTCAAGTGCTTTTGGATTCTATTTGCCAATGTAGCATTTAGGATTCTTGAGGCATTATTCATATGCACTATTTGTTAGTTTTTTTTGTGTGTGTGTGTGTGTGTACCCTGCCAGGTCTTAGCATCAAAGTTATGATGGTTTCACAGAAGCAATTTGTAAATTTCTCTTCCTTTCTCTCATACTCCTTCTTGCTCTCACTCTCCCCTCTTATTAGTTTTCCTTCCCCTTGATGTTTTTATAGAATTTGCCTATGAGGCTATCTTCTTTGGTGCTGTTTTACAGAATAATCAGCCTTTTTATATTTTCTAAGTTCTCTGGCATCAGATTTGGTAATTTATGCTTTCTCAGAAGCATAAATTTTGCAAATTGTTTTGTAAATTATTTTGTAAATTATTTTGTAAATTATTTATATAGAGTTTAGAAACATTATCTTATGATTCTTTTTCTGTGATCATATACCTATTTTCAGTTTGTATTTTGAGTATCTGGCTTTCTTCCTTTTATTCATAGTTAACTTATTGAAAAAAAACTGATTTTTGTTATTAAGTCTTTCATCTCTAAAAACAGTTCTTTTATGTATTATTGTATAATATTTCCACAGTAAATATTACTTTGTTATAGTTCCAACTTATTGTCTTACCCTATATACTTTCATTTATTCTTTCTGATTATTTAGTGTTTTATTGAACTTTATCTCACTTACACTAAAATTTTAATTCATTTATTTACCTAATAACATAAGTATTTATTGCAATACATTTTACTTGAGCACTGGAATTACACCTATTTTATAAGATTTGATAGAGTTATAGAGTTTTATAATTAATATTCCTACTTATAATATAATTTTGATTTATTTGCTTAAGTGTTGTTTTAATATGTATTTTAATTTTACATTGTTTAGGGTTTGTTTTCTATATTTGTTATTGTTTTCTGATACTATTTTGTTATAATTTAAGAATGTGGTTTATATAATATTTACTTGTCAGAATTTATTAAGGTTATTTTTGAGATGAAACATGATCAACCCATAAATGTTCAATGGCAATTGAAAAAAGGCTCTATTCTAATTGCAGGTATAAATTTTGTTGTATATTAAGAATAATTATTTTAACTAGGTTATTGATTTCCTCTATAAATTACTTAATCTTTGTTTAATATATCTGTTAAGGGCAGACAGAGACTAATTAAAGGATACTCCTATTATTGTTTTTCTGCTTATTGCTTGTATTTGCTGAAATTTTGGCATTTTGAATTTTGATGCTATGCTATTTAGTTTATAAAGATTCAAACAAATCTTGATTGTGGATTTTGATCTTTTCATTTTTAATTGGCTTTCATTTGATAGCTTAATGTGTTTTTCCTTAAACAAGACTTTGTATAATTTTAATAAAATGAGCTTTACTTGCTTTTAATTTGAATTTCTTAATCTATATTTTAAATTCAGTCCCTATTTTAGTGTTAGATGAATATCATATATGGCACCTGTGTTATTTCTATCATATATAACACCCGAGTTACATTTTGATCCTAATTGAGGGTCTTTTACTCTTAATGAGTAATTTTATCCCACTTAACATTTACTCATATAACAATAGTTCTTGCTTTTCTTTAATTATATACTTTCCATAGTTTAGTGATATTTATTTATTTGTTTGTTTGTATTTGCTACATGTCTATGTTTCTTGTGTGTGCATGTTTTAGTCTTGTCATTTGGAAAGCATATTTTCCATTGTTAGATTTTTCTGGTAGTTACCTTGACTATATACATTTCAGAAGACTATATATATATATATATATATATATATATATATATATATATATATATATATAAAGATGTTGGGAGTAAGAGTTTATTAATTTATTTTATTTATTTTTGTTGTGTTGGGTCTTCATTTCTGTGTGAGGGCTTTCTCTAGTTGTGGCAAGTGGGGCCACTTTTCGTCGCAGTGCGTGGGTCTCTCACTGTCACGGCTTCTCTTGTTGCGGAGCACAGGCTCCAGACGCACAGGCTCAGTAGTTGTGGCTCACGGGCCTAGTTGCTCCGCAGCATGTGGGATCCTCCCAGACCAGGGCTCGAACCCGCATCCCCTGCATTAGCAGGCAGACTCTCAACCACTGTGCCACCAGGTAAGCCCCCAGTAGACTATAGTTTTTAAATTATCTTTTAATTTTCAGAGAAGAGACTTTCATAATTACCACATCTTTTATGACAAAATATATATGATGTGTTCTTACATTTTTCTATTTTTTTTTCCAGAATTTTTTTATGCATTGCTCATGTGCTTTGTCTTTGTACTTGCTGTTTTTCCTCAGGCCAACTGTGCACAAGAGGATAATGTTAGAAATGACACCAGTGGGGTAAGTTAGATATTTAAGTAGCTTGAATTCAGAACTCTTGTTTAGAAATGTTTCCCAACAAAAGATTGTCCTACCGTTTTTTGTTTGTTTGTTTGTTTTTGCAGTACGTGGGCCTCTCACTGTTGTGGCCTCTCCCATTGCAGAGCACAGGCTCTGGACACGCAGGCTCAGCGGCCATGGCTCACGGGCCCAGCCACTCCGCGGCATGTGGGATCTTTCCGGACTGGGGCACGAACCCGCGTCCCCTCATCGGCAGGCGGACTCTCAACTGTGCCACCAGGGAAGCCCCTGTCCTAGAGTTTTGATTCTTCTCTGGGCTAACATTAACTTCCCATATCTCTCAACAAAATATGCCACCAGCGTTTTTTTTTTTTTTTTTTTTTGGCTGCGTTGGGTCTTCATTGCTGTGTTCCAGCTTTCCCTAGTTGTGGCTTCTCTTTGTTGTGGTGTACTTCTCATTGCAGCGGCTTCTCTCTTTGCGAGCATGGGCTTTAGGGCCCACAGGCTTCAGTAGTTGTGGAGTGCGGGCTCATAAGTTGTGGCTTTTGGGCTTAGTTGCTCTGTGACATGTGGGATCTTCCAGGACCAGCGATGTAATCTGTGTCCCCTGCATTAGCAGAAGGTTTCTTAAACACTACACCACCAGGGAAGTCCCCCATCAGCTTTTGAGTAGTGACTTGCAGTTTTTATTATCTTTGTATACTAAAGGATCAACTAAAAGATTTCGTGTCACTTACGTTTTCCATTCCACCCATCTAGGTTGAGTGTCCCTTTTTCTTTTTTTGCTAAGCTGATCTGTAGGCACTTTATTTGGCTCCGCCTCCCCTGTCATTCTATTCTGCCCAGTAGAGTTAGTGGTGGTCAAACATCTCACAAATCAACTGAGTCTTTTTGGTGCAAAGAAGTCACTGATTTGAATTTTCAGAAAGTGCAATTTACCTTTCTTTGGATTCTGCCTGCTTCCTGAAAATATAGAGGCACACACTTACTGCTGATATCCTCATTTCACCTAGATATAAATTTCACAATGTTTTGGCAGCCTTCCAAGTTTTCATTTCTGCTTCTTGGTTCTGTGTTTTGGTTTTAAGTTGGTTTCAAAGAACAGAGCAGAAATTTCTTTACTCTGCCATGTTTACTTCCTTCCCATACTTTTTAATAAATTAAAAAATTAAAACCAGAGCAAGAACAATTGAACTTCCATGCTACAACCAATAGAAGCTCCAGTTCCTTGTGTAGCCAGACTCTCTCTCTGCACTTTGGAGAAATTCAATGGACTTTTTTTTTTTTAATAGATCTTTACTGCAGTATAATTGCTTCACAATACTGTGTTACTTTCTGTTGTACAACAAAGTGAATCAGCCATATGCATACATATATCCCACATCTCCTCTCTCAGGCCTCCTTCCCATCCTCCCTATTTCACCCCTATATTTTGGCACAAAGCACTGAGCTGATCTCCCTGTGCTATGCTGCTGATTCCCACTAGCTATCTATTTTACATTTGGTAATGTATATATGTCAAAGCTACTCTCACTTCGTCCCAGCTTCACCCTCCCACCCCGTGTCCTTAAGTCCATTCTCTATGTCTACATTTTTATTCCTGCCACTAGGTTCATCAGTACCATTTTTTTTTTCTTTAGATTCCATATATGTGCGTTAGCGTACAGTATTTGTTTTACTTTTTCTGTCTTACTTCACTCTGTATGACAGATTCTAGGTCCATCCACCTCACTACAAATAACTCAATTTCACTTCCTTTTATGGCTGAGTAATATTCCATTGCATATATGTACCACATCTTCTTTATCCATTCATTGGTTGAGGGACATTTATGTTGCTTCCATGTCCTGGCTATTTTAAATAGTGCTGCAGTGGACATTGTGATACATGTCTCTTTTTGAATTATGGTTTTCTCAGGGTATATGCCCAGTAGTGGGATTGCTGGGTTGTATGGTAGTTCTATTTTCAGTTTTTTTAAGGAACCTCCATACAGTTTTCCATAGTGGTTGTATCAATTTACATTCCCACCAACAGTGCAGGAGGGTTCCCTTTTCAACACACCCTTTCCAGCATTTACTGTTTCTAGATTTTTTGATAATGGCCATTCTGACCAGTGTGAGGTGATACCTCATTGTAATTTTGATTTGCATTTCTCTAATAATTAATGATGTTGAGCATCTTTTCATGTGTCTCTTGGCCATCTGTATGTCTTCTTTTGTGAATGTCTATTTAAGTCTTCTGCCCATTTTTAATTGGATTGCTTGGTTTTTTGTTTTTTTTTTTTTTTTTTTGATATGGAGCTTCATGAGCTGTTTGCATATATTGGAGATTACTCATTTGTCCAATGTTTCATTTGCAAATATTTTCTCCAATTCTGAGAGTTGCCTTTTCATCTTATTTATGGTTCCCTTTGCTGTGCAAAACCTTTAAGTTTCATTAGGTCCCATTTGTTTATTTTTGTTTTTATTTTCATTACTCTAGGAGGGGTGTCAAAAAAGATCTTCCTGCAATTTATGTCATAGAGTGTTTTTCCTATATTTTCCTCTAAGAGTTTTATAGTGTCTGGTCTTATATTTAGGTCTTTAATCCATTTGGAGTTTATTTATTTATTTATTTATTTATTTGTGCTATGCAGGCCTCTCACTGTTGTGGCCTCTCCCATTGTGGAGCACAGGCTCCAGACACGCAGACTCAGCGGCCATGGCTCATGGGCCTAGCCACTCTGCAGCATGTGGGATCCTCCCGGACCAGGGCATGAACCCGTGTCCCCTTCATCAGCAGGCAGACTCTCAACCACTGCGCCACCAGGGAAGCCCTGGAGTTTATTTTTGTGTATGGTGTTAAGTAGTGTTCTAATTTCATTCTTTTACATGTAGCTGTCCAGTTTTCCCAGCACCACTTATTGAAGAGACTGTCTTTTCTCCATTGTAGGTTCTTGCCTCCTTTATCAAAGACAAGGTGACCATATGTGAGTGGGTTTATCTCTGGGCTTACTAACCTGTACCATTCATCTATATTTCTGTTTTTGTGCCAGTACCATACTGTCTTGACTACTGTAGCTTTGTAGTATAGTTTGAAATCAGGGAGCCTGATTCCTCCAGCTCTGCTTTAGTCTCTCAAGATTGCTTTGGCTATTCAGGGTCTTTTGTGTTTCCATATGAATTGTAAATTTTTTTTGTTCTAATTCTGTGAAGAATGCCATTGCTAGTTTGATAAGGCTTTCATTAAATCTGTAGATTGCTTTGGGTAGTATAGTCATTTTCACAATGTTGATTCTTCCAATCCAAGAACATGGTATACTTCTCCAACTGTTTATGTTATCTTTGATTTCTTTCATCAGCGTTTTATAGTTTTCTGAATACAAGTCTTTTGCCTCCTTAGTTAGAATTATACCTAGGTGTTTTATTCTTTGTGTTGCAATGGTAAATGGGATTGTTTTCTTAATTTCTCTTTCTGATTTTTCATTGTTAGTGTATAGGAATGCCAGAAATTTCTGTGCATTAATTTTGTATCCTGCAACCTTACCAAATTCATTGATTAATTCTAGTGGTTTTCTTGTGGCATCTTTAGGATATAGTATACTATATCCATCTATAGTATACTATACTATACAATGTATAGTATCATGTCATCTGCAAACAGTGACAGTTTTTTTTTTTTTTTTTTTTTTTTTTTTTTGCGGTACGCAGGCCTCTCACTGTTGTGGCCTCTCCCATTGCAGAGCACAGGCTCCAGACACACAGGCTCAGTGGCCATGGCTTACGGGCCCAGCCACTCCACGGCATGTGGGATCTTCCCAGACTGGGGCACAAACCCGTGTCCCCTGCATCGGCAGGTGGACTCTCAACCACTGAGCCACCAGAGAAGCCCGACAGTGACAGTTTTACTTCTTCTTTTCCAATTTGTACTCATTTTATTTATTTTTCTTCTCTGACTGCCATGGTTATGACTTCCAAAACTACGTTGAATGATAGTGGTGAGAGTGGATATCCTTGTCTTCTTCCTGATCTTAGTGGAACCGCTTTTAGTTTTTCACAACTGAGTATGATGTTTGCTGTGGGTGTGTCATATATGGCCTTTATTATCTTGAGGTATGTTCCCTCTATGCCTATTTTCTGGGAAGTTTTTATCATAAATGGGTATTTTATTTTGTTAAAAACTTTTTCTGCATCTTTTAAAATGATCATATAGTTTTTATTCCTTAATTTGTTAATATAGTATACCACATTGACAGATTAGTGTATATTGAGGAATTCTTGCATCCCTGTGATAAATCCCACTTGATCATGGTGTATGATCCTTTTAATGTGTTGTTGGATTTGGTTTGCTAGCATTTTATTCAGGATTTTTGCATCTATGTTCATCAGTGGCATTGGTCTATAATTTTCTTTTTTGCTGATATCTTTTTCTGGTTTTGGTACCAGGGTGATGGTGGCCTCATAGAATGAATTCGAGAGTGTTCTTCCCTCTTCAATTTTTTGGAATAGATTGAGAAAGATTTGTGTTAGTTCTTCTCTAAATGTTTGATAGAATTTACCTGTGAAGCCGTCTGGTCCTGGACTTTTGTTTGTTGGAAGATTTTTAATTACAGTTTCAATTTCATTACTTGTGATAGGTCTGTTTATATTTTCTAATTCTTCCTAGTTCAGTCTTGGAAAATTATACCTTTCCAAGAATTTGTCCATTTCTTCATGGTTGTCCATTATATTGTCATATAGTTGTTTGTAGTAGTCTCTTATAATCCTTTGTATTTCTATTTTTGTGGTGTCAGTTGTGATTTCTCTTTTTTCATTTCTAATTTTATTGATTTGCATCCTCTCCCTTTTTTCCATTATGAGTCTGGCTAAAGGTTTATCAATTTTGTTTATCTCCTCAAAGAACCAGCATTTAGTTTTATTGATCTTTGCTATTGTTTTCTTCATTTCTATTTCATTTCTTTCTGCTCTGATCTTTATGATTTTTTTTTCCTTTTATTGACTTTAGGTTTTCTTTATTCCTCTTTATCTAGGTGCTTTAGGTGTAGGGTTATTTTTTATTTGAGATTTTTCTTGTTTCTTGAGGTGAGATTGAATTGCTATAAAATTCCCCCTTAGAACTTCTTTTGTTGCATCCCATAGCTTTTGGGCCATAGTGTTTTTGTTGTCATTTGTTTCTATGTATTTTTTTTAAATTTCTTCTTTGGTTTCTTTAGTGATCTCTTGGTTACTTAGTAGTGCCCTGTTTAGCCTCCATGTATTTGTGGTTTTTAGTTTTTTTCCTGTAATTATTTTCCAACCTCATAGCATTGTGTTCAGAAAAGATGTTTGATATGATTTCAATTTTCTTAAATTTTCTGAGGCTTGATTTGTGACCCAGGATATGATCTATCCTAGAGAATGTTCCATGTGCTCTTGAGAAGAAAGTGCATTCTGCCACTCTTGGGTGGAATGTTCTATAAATATCAATTAAATCTACTTGGTCTATTGTGTCATTTAAAGCTTGTGTTTCTTTATTTATTTTCTGTTTGGATGATCTGTCCATTGGTGTAGGTGGGGTATTAAAGTCCACTACTATTATTGTGTTACTGTTGATTTCCCCTTTCATGTTGTTAGCATTTGCCTAAGGTATTGAAGTGCTCCTATGTTGGGTGCATAAACATTTATAATTGTTATATCTTCTTCTTGGATTGATCCCTTGATCATTATGTAGTGTCCTTCCTTGTCTTTTGTAAAAGATTTTATTTTAAAGTCTATTTTATCTGATATGAGTAATGCTACTCCAGCTTTTGATTCCATTCATGGAGTATCTTTTTCATCCCTCACTTTCAGTCTGTATGTGTCCCTAAGTGTGAAGTGGGTCTCTTATATACAGTATATATTTGGGTCTTGTTTTTGTATCCATTCAACCAGTCTGTGTCTTTTGGTTGGGGCATTTAATCTATTTACATTCAAGGTTATTATCAATATGTATGCTCCTATTACCATTTTCTTAATTGTTTTAGGTTTGTTTTTGTGGGTCTTTTTCTTCTCTTGTGTTTCCTGTCTGGAGAAGTTTCTTTAGCATTTGTTGTAAAGCTGGTTTGGTGGTGCTGAATTCTCTTAGATTTTGCTTGTCTGAAAATCTTTTGATTTCTCTGTCAAATCTGAATGAGATGCTTGCTGGGTAGAATAATCTTGGTTGTAGGTTTTTCCCTTTCATCACTTTAAGTATATCCTGCCACTCCCTTCTGGCCTGCAGAGTTTCTGCTGGAAAATCAGTTGAAAACCTTATGGGAATTCTTTTGTATGTTATTTTTGTTTTTCCCTTGCTGCTTTTAATATTTTTTCTTTGAATTTATTTTTTTTCAATTTGATTAATATGTGTCTGGGTGTGTTTCTCCTAGGGTTTATCCTGTATGGGGCTCTCTGTGCTTCCTGGACTTGGGTGACTATTTCCTTTCCCATGTTAAAGAAGTTTTCCACTATAATCTCTTCAAATATTTTCTCAGACCCTTTCTTTTTCTTTTCTTCTTCTGGGATTCCTATAATTCAAATGTTGGTGCATTTAGTGTTGTCCCAGAGGTCTCCGAGATTGTTTTCAATTCTTTTCATTTTTTTTTCTTTATTCTGCCCCTCAGCAGTCATTTCCACCATTCTGTCTTCCAGCTCAGATGTTTCTTCTGACTCAGTTATTCCATTATTGCTTCTCTCTAGTGTATTTTTCATTTAAGTTATTGTGTTGTTCATCTCTGTTTGTTTGTTCTTTAGTTCTTCTAGATCCTTGTTAAACATTTCTTGTATTTTCTCAATCTGCACCTCCATTCTATTTCTGAGATTCTGGATCATCTTTACTATCATTACTTTGAATTCTTTTCCAGGTAGATTGCCTATTTCCTCTTCATTTATTTGGTCTTTTACATTTTTACCTTGCTCCTTCTTCTGTGACATACTTTTTGTCATCTCACTTTTTTTTCTTTTTTTTTAATGAGGGAGATTGTGTTTCTATCTTACTAGTTGTTTGTCCTGAGGCTTCCAACACTGGAGTTTGTAGGCTGTTGGGTAGAGCTGGGTCTTGGTGCTGAGATGATGAGCTCTGGGAGACTTCACTCTGATTAATATTCCCAGTGTCTGAGGTTTTCTGTTAGTCCAGTGGTTTGGACTCAGAGCTCCCTCTAGAGGAGCTTTGTCCCAACCCCAGGGCTTGTGAACCAAGGTCCCTTAAGCCATGTGGGGCAGCAAAAAAAAAAAAGAATAACAAAGTAAAAAATAAAATTAGACTAAGAAACTAACAGATATGTTAGAAAAAATACAAAAATAAAAATATAGATGAAACCAGAAGGTAAAACAGAACCACAATATTAAAAAAGAGGAGGAGAAAAAAGAAAAGAAGGTGGAAAAGGCCTTGGCTGTGGAGGGTGGGGCCTAAGCAGGGGTGGGGTTTGGTCAGTGGTTGGGGCCTATGCTTAGGACCCACAGGGCTAGAAAAGGGCCTGGAGGATGTGGGAGGTGGGGCTTAGGCTCAATAGAACAGAAGGGACCCAGGTGTGCCTCCTGCTTCTGGTCTCAGAAGATGGGGGACCCCTTCTAGGAGTCTAGCAGTCTTCCTGGGATCTAGTGGGTGGAGAAATCTCCCTCCTCTCTTCTCCTCTGGTCCTGAAGGGCCCCTCCTGCCTGCCTCTCCTGCTCTGCTGGAGGCCTCCCTCTTATGTCCCCAGGACATAAGAGGCCTGGCGGGGCCTGGAGGGGGCTTTGGAGGGTGGGGGACCTGGTCTGGGAGCTCAGCAGGCTTCCTGGGCTCAAGTGGGTTAGGCAAATGCCCTTTGCTCCTTTCCTGCTCCTCCTGTCTTTAAGGGCCCCTCCGGCCTGCCTCTCCTGTTCTCCTCCAGCCTCCCTCCTACACCCCCAGGACCAGAATGGGCCTCTGAGGGCATAGAATCCGACCTCATAGCCAGGCAGACTTCCTTGGCCAATTGGGCAGGGGATATGCTGGGTGTGCTCCCCCTTGATTCGAGCCCCTGGGGTCCCTCCAGGCATGGAAAACCCTCCCCCCTCTCAGCCATGCCTCAACGGTGCTGGTCCTGTCTGGCTTCTACTTCTCCTTCCCCCTCAGTCCCCCCACATTCTATCAGTTTACTTCGGTTTTCCTCCCATCTCCTTGGGCATCGAGATTCCCCACCTTCGTCCTGCAGGCACCTTAGTTGTGGGGAGATGCAAAGTCTGCATCTTCCCACACCACCATCTTGACTCCATCCTCTCAATGCGCTTTTAGGAAGACATCACTGTTCTCTCCACAAATCTGAAATACATAGCTCTACTGGGTCGCGTGGAATTCTACTCAACAATCTGTGAGTTCACACTAAAACATAATAGGGTTGTACATTGTTCCTTCGACTTGCACATTGTTCCTTTGACCCTTTTCTAAATATTTTCTTACTATGTTTTATTGTGGGGTTATGAATAAATAACATGTTTCTGTTTACAATTTGTATTAGAATATTTGCTATACATTTTGTTTTCAATCATTATACTTAGAGCCTTGAAACAAACAAATAACTTATTATGTGTAGAATGGTATTGGCTTGGTATTCCTGCCCTAGGGAATAGTGTTCATCTTTGTGGCTTCATTTCAATGTACAGCAGGATTTAGTAATGTCACAATCTCCTACATGTTTCTAGTAATATGAAATGAAGCAGTGTGAAACTTCTAGCTTTATCTGAACTCCCATGTCTGAAATCCATCATTTGGTGGTGTTTAGTTTGCCTGGCATATTTGTTTACCCACTGCCTATTGACTAGCTTCCAAATCCTCCTGATGAGGTTATTTCATAACAGCTGAAAAGGATACTGCAGTCCACACCTGTAACAGGTGGTCCCCAAGTAGCCATCCATCTCCCCTTGTGGTCCCTACTGTGAACTGTAAATCATGTTGGGAACTGACAGCCTGTTAGGCAATGTGATCTATCATCATTGCGAGTCACCAGTCACAACACGCATACACTTGATCCATACTATGTGTAAGTGATGGATTTGGTCAAAAGAGTGCCATTTCACATTTTGGAAAACATGAACTGATGTGGGTTCATAAATGAAATGTTTTAACCTGTGATCTCATATAGATGTCATTGTGTCATCTCCCCTGGAATTCAGCTGCCAAAAATAAGGATGAAGAAGTAGTTCATGTCAGGTTAGATGACAGTGCCCCACAAATACTGACTCTTAATCTCTATCATCCATACATATATTAATTCATTATTCCACAAACAGTTTGAGCACTTATTTGGTGCCAGACACTGTGCTAGGTTCTAAAGATATCAAAACTAATAATTATAAACTCAGAGTCTAAAGAAGGAGGCAGTCTCATAAATAAACAACTGTGTAAATGTATGTTGTACAGTATTTGGAGGTATTATGGGAACATTAGGGAGAATACTTCACTCTGAGATTAGGGAGAGAGTTGGAGGGATAGCATGGAGATCAAGGTAAGTTTTTCTGAAGATGAATAAGAAGCACGCTTGATACAGGATTTGGGGTGGGGTGGGAGGATTAGTGAGGAGTGGCATTTCATGTACAGGGGAATGAGCAAAGGCTTAGACTCAAGAAACAGCCTAAAAGGTGCAAGGAATAACCAGCAATACCACAATTAAGTATGAGTGGAAAGGAAGGCAAGAGACAAGAGTGGGGAGCATCCTGTAAATAATATATAGGAACCTAGGCTGTATCCTGGGGTCAGGACCTCCTGAAGAGCTGCTTGTTGAATTTTGTTTTAGATATTTTTCCATTATTAAATTTCTCTTCAAGAGTCTTTGTTTTATTTTCTTTGAAAAAATGTTCACCATATTCTTTTCTATTTAATGTTTTTTTCCTTAGTTAGGACTTTTTTCAGGGTCACAGCAAAATTTAGGGGAAGATACAGAGATTTCTCATATACCCCTTGTCCCCATATATGCCTGGACTCCCCCCTTGCTGGTTTCTTTAAATAGTGTTATCGAGATATCAATTACATGCCTGAAAATTCACATTTTTAAGTGTATAATTAAATGAGTTTTATTAAATTTATAGAGTTGTGCAATCATCAACACAATCCTATTTTTAGACTATTTCAATCACTCCAAAATATCCCCTCATAACAATTTTCTGTCACTCCCCATTCCTGCCCCCAGACCCAGGAAAACACCAATCTGCTTTGTGTATCCATTCTGTATCCAGACTTGCCATTTATAGACATTTTACATAAATGGAATCATACAATACCTAGTCATTTGCATCTGGCTTCTCTCATTTAGCCTAAGGTTTTTTTAGGTTCACCTATGCTGTAACATGTGTCAGTAGTTTATTCTTTTGCATTGTCAAATAATATTCCATGATATGGATGTACCATAATTTGTTTATCTATTCACCAGTTGATGGACATTTAGATTGTTTCTATTTTCTGGTTATTATGAATAATGCTTTTACAAACATTCACATCTAAGTCCTTGTATAGACTTATGTTTTTATTTCTCTTGGGTGGATATTTGGGGATAAAATTCGTGGGTCACATGGTAAATTTATGCTCAACTTTTTAAGAAACTGCCAAACCTTTTTCCAAAGTAGCTACACCATTTTACATCCCCAGCAACAATGTATGAGAGTTCCAGTTTTTCCTGAAGAATTTAAACTAAGGAGATGTTATGGTTGGATTTATTTTTTAAATAAATGAATCTGATAGATATTAGATATGAGACTGGAAATAATATGACCAATTAGAAAACTGCTGCAGTAATCTGAGAGCTACTAAGACTTTCAACTAGATTAGTGGTGGTGATTGGAATAGAGAAGGTGCATCTTAGAGGAAGAACAACGTTGCTGAGTAAGCAAAGGTCATTTTCTTCCTTCAAGGGTGTGGCTTTGAGAATGTGACTCATGGAGATGTGAGGACAAAGGAGGAACCTGCCCAGCCAACCAGATTAGTTAAGGAAACAGGTTTGAGGTGATTAAGCTTATTGTCCTCACATCGGAAAGGACCAGTACTGACGGATATAGCCCCAAACTTTCCAACAACATTTATACTGTCACTGTGTCATTTTCTTACTGATTCACCAACTGTGTGCTGGGTACAGCATTGCACATATTTTGAGCACTTCTTCTGCTTTAGAGATTATGTTCATTTGCTTCTAAAAATAATTTCAAGAAACTATTTGTCATGGTAAGTGCCTAAATATGAATTATACATGTTAAAATTATATTATTTTTATTGTTAGCACATGAAGTATTATTTTGCGAGACCCAAATCTCCTATTTCATGGTGTATTACTCTTACTTTAGGATACAGTAAATTAATATTCCATTGAAAAAGTATTTGACAGTATTTATAAGCCTAATGAATTGTCTTTTCCAATGTCTCCATTTCAACAGTCACACGAGATTGTTGTAATATGACTCTAACTGAAAGATGAGATGATAAAAACAATATAATGTTTGAGTTCAAATTTTTTTGTATATACTGAAAACAGGCAAAAATATCTACCACTTAAATTAGGACAGGGTAAAGTCTTAACTTTGCAATTGTACAATGACATGATATATACAACATATAAACAAGAAAAAACATATAAGAACAAAAAATATGAATATTGAGGAAGGTTAAGTAAATTTAGTTAGATTATAATGTATTTGGTTTTGTCATTTATTTGACATTTATGTCAATATATTGAGCATGTATTATTTCATTACATTCTCTTTGTAAAAAAGGCTAATTAAATTATTTCCCAGTTTAGAATATAATTTTAGTAGTTTATAAAACCAAACTCAATTCTCTCTACTATTTACAAACAACTATATTTTGCATATCTGAAAATTGTTTCTATAGGTTGAAGATGAGAGATTTGCCAATATTTTGGTAAATGTGAACTTCTCTCAGAGCAGAATCACACCTTAAAATAAACAACAAATATATCAGAGCCACAGGATTTGCTTCTATTGGACTTGCAAGTGATAGCATTTTAATTGCTTAGAATTTTCTTTGAATAAAGACAATGATTAGAGCAGAAAACTGAAGTCCAGACCCTATTTTATTATTATATTTTTTTTGCAGTACGTGGGCCTCTCACTGTTATGACCTCTCCCATTGTGGAGCACAGGCTCCGGATGTGCATGGCCCACAGGCCCAGCTGCTCCGCAGCATGTGGGATCTTCCCGGACTGGGGCACGAACCCGTGTCCCCTGCATCGGCAGGCGGACTCTCAACCACTGCATCACCAAGGAAGCCCCCAGACCTTATTTTTAACTCTGTACTCAGCAGAATATTTGAAATACAAAATCACTAAAGAGCACAGTTGCTCAATTTCTTTCATTTTAAATCAGTATTTTGAGTAAATACTTATATTCTAAACAGCCAATAATATTGTGACAACTTTGTATGGTGATAGATGGCAAATGGACTTATTGGGATTATCAATTCATAAAGTATAAAATTATTGAATCACTATGTTGTACACATGACACTAATATAATATTTTATGTTAATTACAACTCAATTTAAAAAAACAACTGGAGGGACTTCCCTGGTGGCGCAGTGGTTGAGAGTGGTCACAAAGCACCGAGCTGATCTCCCTGTGCTATGCGGCTGCTTCCCACTAGCTATCTATTTTACGTTTGGTAGTGTATATATGTCCATGCCACTCTCTCGCTTTTTCACAGCTTACCCTTCACCCTCCCCATATCCTCAAGTCCATTCTCTAGTAGGTCTGTGTCTTTATTCCTGTCTTACCCCTAGGTTCTGCATGACATTTTTTTTCTTAAATTCCATATATATGTGTTAGCATATGGTATTTGTCTTTCTATTTCTGACTTACTTCACTCTGCATGACAGACTCTAGGTCTATCCACCTCATTACAAATAGCTCAATTTCGTTTCTTTTTATGGCTGAGTAATATTCCATTGTATATATGTGCCACATCTTCTTTATCCATTCATCTGATGATGGACACTTAGGTTGTTTCCACCTCCTGGCTATTGTAAATAGAGCTGCAATGAACATTTTGGTACATGACTCTTTTTGAATTATGGTTTTCTCAGGGTATATGCTCAGTAGTGGGATTGCTGGGTCATATGGTAGTTCTACTTGTAGATTTTTTAAGGAAACTCCATACTGTTCTCCATAGTGGCTGTACCAATTCACATTCCCACCAGCAGTGCAAGAGTGTTCCCTTTTCTCCACACCCTCTCCAGCATTTATTGTTTGTAGATTTTTTGATGATGCCCATTCTGACTGGTGTGAGATGATGTCTCATTGTAGTTTTGATATGTATTTCTGTAATGATTAATGATGTTGAGCATTCTTTCATGTGTTTGTTGGCAGTGTGTATATCTTCTTTGGAGAAATGTCTGTTTAGGTCTTCTGCCCATTTCTGGATTGGGTTGTTTGTTTTTTTCTTATTGAGCTGCATGAGCTGCTTATAAATTTTGGAGATTAATCCTTTGTCAGTTGTTTCATTCAAATATTTTGCATTTGCAAATATTTTCTCCCGTTCTGAGTGTTGTCTTTTGGTCTTGTTTATGGTTCCCTTTGCTGTGCAAAAGCTTTGAAGTTTCATTAGGTCCCATTTGTTTATTTTTGTTTTTATTTCCATTTCTCTAGGAGGTGGGTCAAAAAAGATCTTGCTGTGATTTATGTCATAGAGTGTCGTGCCTATGTTTTCCTCTAAGAGTTTGATAGTTTCTGCCCTTACATTTAGGTCTTTAATCCATTTTGAGCTTATTTTTGTGTATGGTGTTAGGGAGTGATCTAATTTCATACTTTTACATGTAGCTGTCCAGTTTTCCCAGCACCACTTATTGAAGAGGCTGTCCTTTCTCCACTGTACATTCCTGCCTCCTTTATCAAAGATAAGGTGACCATAAGTGCGTGGGTTTATCTCTGGGCTTTCTATCCTGTTCCATTGATCAATATTTCTGTTTTTGTGCCAGTACCATACTGTCTTGATTACTGTAGCTTTGTAGTAAAGTCTGAAGTCAGGGAGGCTGATTCCTCCAGCTCTGTTTTTCATTCTCAAGATTGCTTTGGCTGTTCGGGTTCTTTTGTGTTTCCATACATATTGTGAAACTTTTTGTTCTAGTTCTGTGAAAATGCCAGTGGTAGTTTGATAAGGATTGCATTGAATCTGTAGATTGCTTTGGGTAGTACAGTCATTTTCACAATGTTGATTCTTCCAATCCAAGAACATGGTATATCTCTCCATCTATTTGTATCATCTTTAATTTCTTTCATCAGTGTCTTATAATTTTCTGCATACAGTTCTTTTGTGTCCTTAGGTAGGTTTATTCCTAGATATTTTATTATTTGTGTTGCAATGGTAAATGGGAGTGTTTTCTTGACTTCACTTTCAGATTTTTCATCATTAGTGTATAGGAATGCCAGAGACTTCTGTGCATTCATTTTGTATCCTGCTACTTTACCAAATTCATTGATTAGCTGTAGTAGTTTTCTGGTAGCATCTTTAGGATTCTCTATGTATATTATCATGTCATTTGCAAACAGTGACAGCTTTACATCTTCTTTTCCAATGTGGATTCTTCCATTTACTTTTCTTCTCTGATTGCTGTGGCTAAAACTTCCAAAACTATGTCGAATAAGTGTGGTGAGAGTGGGCAACCTTGTCTTGTTCCTGATCTTAGTGGAAATGGTTTCAGTTTTTCACCATTGAGGATGATGTTGGCTGTGGGTTTGCCATATTTGGCCTTTATTATGTTGAGGAAAGTTCCCTCTATGCCTACTTTCTGCAGGGTTTTTATCATAAATTGGTGTTGAATTTTGTGGAAATCTTTCTCTGCATCTATTGAGATGATCATGTGGTTTCTCTCCTTCAATTTGTTAATATGGTGTATCACATTGATTAATTTGTGTATACTGAAGAATACTTACATTCCTGGAATAAACCCCACTTGATCATGGTGTATGATACTTTTAATGTGCTGTTGGATTCTGTTTGCTAGTATTTTGTTGAGGAATTTTGCATCTATGTTCATCAGTGATATTGACCTGTAGTTTTCTTTCTTTGTGACATCCTTGTCTGGTTTTGGTAACAAGGTGACGGTGGCCTTGTAGAATGAGTTTGGGAGTGTTCCTCCCTCTGCTATATTTTGGAAGAGTTTGAGAAGGATAGGTGTTAGCTATTCTCTAAATGTTTGATAGAATTCGCCTGTGAAGCCATCTGGTCCTGGGCTTTTGTTTTTTGGAAGATTTTTAATCACAGTTTCAATTTCAGTGCTTGTGATTGGTCTGTTCATATTTTCTATTTCTTCCTGATTCAGTCTTGGAAGGTTGTGCATTTCTAAGAATTTGTCCATTTCTTCCAGGTTGTCCATTTTATTGACATACAGTTGCTTGTAGTAATCTCTCATGATCTTTTGTATTTCTGCCTTGTCAGTTGTTGCTTCTCCCTTTTCATTTCTAATTCTATTGATTTGAGTCTTCTCCCTTTTTTTCTTGATGAGTCTGGCTAATGGTTTATCAATTTTGTTTATCTTCTCAAAGAACCAGCTTTTAGTTTCATTGATCTTGGTATCATTTCCTTCATTTCTTTTTCATTTATTTCTGATGTGATCTTTATGATTTCTTTCCTTCTGCTAACTTTGGGGTTTTTTTTGTTCTTCTTTCTCTAATTGCTTTAGGTGCAAAGTTAGGTTGTTTATTCGAGATGTTTCCTGTTTCTTAAGGTAGGATTGTATTTCTATAAACTTTCCTCTTAGAACTGGTTTTACTGCATCCCATAGGTTTTAGGTCATCGTGTCTCTATTCTCATTTGTTTCTAGGTATTTTTTTATTTCCTCTTTGTATTCCTCAGTGATCACATCGTTATTAAGTAGTGTATTGTTTAGCCTCCATGTGTTTGTATTTTTTACAGCTCTTTCCCTGTAATTGATAGCTACTCTCATAGCATTGTGGTCTGAAAAGATACTTGATAAAATTTCAATTTTCTTAAATTTACCAAGGCTAGATTTGTGACCCAAGATATGATCTATCCTGGAGAATGTTCCATGAGCACTTGAGAAAAATGTGTATTCTGTTGTTTTTGGATGGAATGTCCTATAAATATCAATTAAGTCCATCTTGTTTAATGTATCATTTAAAGCTTGTATTTCCTTATTTATTTTCATTTTGGATGATCTGTCCATTGGTGAAAGTGGGGTGTTAAAGTCCCCTACTATGAATGTGTTACTGTCAATTTCCCCTTTTATGGCTGTTAGTATTTGCCTTATATATTGAGGTGCTCATATTTTGGGTGCATAAATATTTACAATTGTTATATGTTTTTCTTGGATCGATCCCTTGATCATTATGTAGTGTCCTTCTTTGTCTCTTCTAATAGTCTTTATTTTAAAGTCTCTTTTGTCTGATATGAGAATTGCTACTCCAGCTTTCTTTCGGTTTCTGTTTGCATGGAATATCTTTTTTCATTCCCTTACTTTCAGTCTGTATGTGTCTCTAGGTCTGAAGTGGGTCTCTTGTTGACAGCATATATATGGGTCTTGTTTTTGTATCCATTCAGCCCATCTGTGTCTTTTGGTGGGAGCATTTAGTCCATTTACATTTAAGGTAATTATCGATATGTATGTTCCTATTCCCATTTTCTAAATTGTTTTGGGTTTGTTATTGTAGGTATTTTCCTTCTCTTGTGTTTCTTGCCTAGAGAAGTTCCTTTAGCATTTGTTGTAAAGCTGGTTTGGTGGTGCTGAACTCTTTCAGCTTTTGCTTGTCTGTAAGGATTTTAATTTCTCCATCAAATCTGAATGAGATCCTTGCTGGGTAGAGTAATCTTGGTTGTAGATTTTTCTCCTTCATCACTTTAAATATGTCCTGCCAGTCCCTCCTGGCTTGCAAAGTTTCTGCTGAAAGATCAGCTGTTAACATTATGGGGATCCCCTTGTGTGTTATTTGTTGTTTTTCCCTTGCTGCATTTAATATGTTTTCTTTGTATTTAATTTTTGACAGTTTGATTAATATGTGTCTTGGTGTATTTCTCCTTGGATTTATCCTGTATGGGACTCTCTGTGCTTCCTGGACTTGATTAACTATTTCCTTTCCCATATTAGGGAAGTTTTCAACTATAATCTCTTCAAATACTTTCTCAGTCCCTCTCTTTTTCTCTTCTTCTTCTGGAACCCCTATAATTCGAATGTTGGTGCATTTAATGTTGTCTCAGAGGTCTCTGAGATTGTCCTCAGTTCTTTTCATTCTTTTTTCTTTATTGTGCTCTGCAGTAGTTATTTCCACTATTATATCTTCCAGGTCACTTATCTGTTCTTCTGCCTCAGTTATTTTGCTATTGATCCTAACTATAGTATTTTTAATTTAATTTATTGTGTTGTTCATCATTGCTTGTTTCATCTTTAGTTCTTCTAGGTCCTTGTTAAATGTTTCTTGCATTTTGTCTATTCTATTTCCAAGATTTTGGATCAACTTTACTATCATTATTCTGAATTCTTTTTCAGGTAGACTGCGTAGTTCCTCTTCATTTGTTTGGTCTGATGGGTTTTTATCTTGCTCCTTCATCTGCTGTGTGTTTTTCTGACTTCTCATTTTGCTTATCTTACTGTGTTTGGGGTCTCCTTTTTGCAGGCTGCAAGTTCGTAGTTCCCGTTGTTTTTGGTGTCTGTTCCCAGTGGCTAAAGTTGGTTCAGTGGGTTGTGTACACTTCTTGGTAGAGGAGACTAGTGCCTGTTTTCTGGTGGATGAGGCTGGATCTTGTCTCTCTGTTGGGCAAGTCCACGTCTGGTGGTGTGTTTTGGGGTGCCTGTGGACTTATTATGATTTTAGGCAGCCTCTGTGCTAATGGATGGGGTTGTGTTCTTGTCTTGCTAGTTGTTTGGCATAGGGTGTCCAGCACTGTAGCTTGCTGGTCATTGAGTGAAGCTGCATGCTGTTGTTGAGATGGAGATCTCTGGGAGATTTTTGCCGTTTGATATTATGTGGATCTGGGAGGTCTCTTGTGGACCAGTGACCTGAAGTTGGCTCTCCCACCTCAGCGGCACAGCACTGACTCCTGGCTGCAGCACCAAGATCCTTTCATCCACACGGCTCAGAATAAAAGGGAGAAAAAGGAGTAAGAAAGAAAGAAAGAAAGAAAGGAGGGAGGGAGGGAAGGAAGAAAAGAAGGAAAGAAAGAAGATAAACTAAAATAAAATAAAGTAAGATACAATAAAATAAAGTTATTAAAATAAAAAATAATTATTAAGAAAAAAACATTTTTAAAGAAAAAAAGAAAAACAAACCAAAAAAATGGACAGATAGAACCCTAGGACAAATGGTGGAAGCAAAGCTATACAGACAAAATCTCACACAGAAGCATACACATACTCACTCACAAAAAGAGGAAAAGGGAAAAAAATCATAAATCTTGGTCTCAAAGTCCACCTCCTTAATTTGGGATGATTCATTGTCTATTCATGTATTCCACAGGTGCAGGGTACATTAAGTTGATTGTGGAGCTTTAATCTGCTGCTTCTGAGGCTGCTGGGAGACATTTCCCTTTCTTTTCTTTGTTCTCACAGCTCCCGGGGCTCAGCTTTGGATTTGGCCCCGCCTCTGAGTGTAGGTAGCTGGAGGACGTCTGTTCTTCGCTCAGGACGGGGTTAAAGGAGCAGCTGCTTCGGGGACTGTGGCTCACTCAGGCTGTGGGGAGGGTGGGGTATGGAGTTTAGGGGGAGCCTGCGGCGGCAGAGGCCGGTGTGACGTTGCACCAGCCTGAGGCATGCCATGCATTCTCCCAGGGAAGTTGTCCCTGGATCCCGGGACCCTGGCAGTGGCGGGCTGCACAGGCTCCCCGGAAGGGGGGTGTGGATAGTGGCCTTTCACACAGGCTTCTTGGTGGCGGCAGCAGCAGCCTTAGCATCTCATGCCTGTCTCTGGGGTCCGCGCTTTTAGCTGCGGCTCACGCCAGTCTCTGTAGCTCCTTTAAGCAGTGCTCTTAATCCCCTCCCCTCGCACACCAGGAAACAAAGAGGGAAGAAAAAGTCTCTTGCCTCTTTGGCAGGTCCAGACTTCCCCGGACTCCCTCCCGACTAGCTGTGGTGCACTAACCCCCTGCAGGCTGTGTTTATGCCGCCAACACCAGTCCTCTCCCTGCGCTCCAATGGAAGCCCGAGCCTCAGCTCCCAGCCCCGCCCGCCCCGGCGGGTGAGCAGACAATCTTCTCGGGCTGGTGAGTGCGGGTCGGCACCTATCCTCTGTGCGGGAATCTCTCCGCTTTGCCCCCTGCACCCCTGTGGCTGCGCTCTCCTCCGTAGCTCTGAAGCTTTCCCCCTCCGCCATCCACAGTCTCTGCCCACTAAGGGGTTTCCTGGTGTGTGGAAACCTTTCCTCCTTCACAGCTCCCTCCCACTGGTGCAGGTCCCATCCCTATCCTTTTGTCTCTGTTTATTCTTTTTTCTTTTGCCCTACCCAGGTACATGGGGACTTTCTTGCCTTTTGGGAGGTCTGAGGTCTTCTGCCAGCGTTCAGTAGGTGTTCTGTAGGAGCTGTTCCACGTGTAGATGTATTTCTGGTGTATCTGTGGGGAGGAAGGTGATCTCCACGTCTTACTCTTCCGCCATCTTCCCTAAGATCTCCAGCAAGTAATTTTTTATATTTCTCACTGTAGGCAAGAGTGTGAAATGGACATTCTCATACCCTTCTGGTGATTCAGCAATTTTGTACACTCTTCCTGAAAAGTAATTTAAAAAAAAATTAAATATATATAAATAAGCCTTGGGACTTCCCTGGTGGTGCAGTGGTTAAGAATCTGCCTTTCAATTCAGGGGACATCAGTTCAATACCTGGTCAGGGAAGATCCCACATGCTGTGGAGCAAATAAGCCCGTGCACCACAACTACTGAGCCTGCACTCTAGAGCCAGCAAGCCACAACTGTTGAAGCCCGTGCGCCTAGAGCCCATGCTCCACCACAAGAAAAACCACTGCAATGAGAAGCCCGCACACCGCAACGAAGAGTAGCCCCTGCTTGCCGCAACTAGAGAAAGCCTGTGGGCAGCAACGAAGACCCAATGCAGCCATAACTAACTAACTAACTAACTAAATTTATTTATTTATTAAATTATATATATATATATATATATATATATATATATATATATAGCTTAAAAACCTGTATACCCTTCGACCCAGTAATTCCAATTTTAAAAAGATAATCCCCAAGTAATAATCTGAACCATTAACAAAGATAGATGCATAGAAATATTATCATTTATCTGGCCATAAAAATAAATCCTGAATATGACCTGAATGTACAGCAATAGAGGAATAGTATTAATTAAGATGTACTCATAGAATATTCTATTTGATAAACTTTAACAGTATTTAATGATATGGAAAATTTTTATTTTAAGTGAAAATTTAAGATGTCTATAAAAAAAGATGTCTAAAAATAGATACTTTCACTGTATGTATGTCTGTGTCTATCTAAATACATTTATCTATCAATGTATCTATAACTCTAAATTTAAAAAAATAAAGATTGGAAGAAAAATCTCAAAATATCAGCTCATTTTTATCATAGTTTTTGACAGTGAAAATCTACATTTATTTTATAATTCAATAAAATAGATTAGTTTGAAATGATGTTGAGACTAGAGAAAGTTTTGCAGGATTATAAAGTCAGAAAGTAAATGACAGTAATTAACCAGTCAGCTTAACCCAACCAATCAGTTCAAACTAATTTTTCGCCAATTAGTTTGTTTTACTTTAAAAGTATATGAACCTTTAGTTTTTTTCTTTTTATCATTATTAATTAATCAAAGTTTAGTCGAAAGAACCAATAACTAGTTAACACAGCCAAGTTTACTTAATTCTGAAGAAACTCTAGTGCTACAATCACAAAAAAAAATGTCTGTAATTTTTGTTGGAAATATTTCTATGACGTATTCAAAAATCACTAACTTTACACAAGTGTTTATGGTAATATTTGCCTGACTTATGATCTGATTTGTTTTGGCATATTCTTATATGTCAAACAGAATACAAAAAACACTTCTGGTCTTGTAGAATATAATTGACAGTTTAAATTTTAAGCTTCCTAAGGTACAAATAAGCTTTCTAGATAATACCAAAAACCTAGATGGATAAAACACAAACAACCTGCTGGTTTTAAACATTTAAAAATAAATGGACTTTGCACCTGGTTTCCTTATGGTCAAGAAAGGCAGTGTAAAGTACTGGTTAATAAAGCTGGGTAAGAAGTCAGACTACCGAGAAATAAATTTTGCTCTGACACCTGTTAATTGTATAACTTAAGGTAAGTTATTTAACTTTGTCCTTCACTTTCCTCGACAGTAAACTGTGGAGAATAATTGTAGCTACTTTAAGAAAGGATCTTTTTGAGGACTCACTGAGTTAATAAAATAAAAAGCTCATGAAAGAGTACCTAGGATGTGGTGAGAGCTTAATTAATCTCACATTAATTATTCATTACTAAATGTACACTCATTTCTTTCACAACAAATCTTCTTGAATAAATAGGCTATACTGATTGGTGTTTTCATTCATTCAAAAAGCATTTGTTGAGTACTTAATAATATCTGTAATTTGTAATTTTTGAAGGCAGAAATTGGACCAAGCCTTGGAAAAACAAAGGGAAATGCAACTTACGCTGACCTAAAGTTATTCATAGTTTCAAGATGGAAAGAAGGACTGTATAGCCAAAAGAAAACAAAAAAAGAAGTTATGGAAGTACAGAAATGCACTAGCTGCAGCAGGAGCACAGAGTTGGGGCATTGAGACAGGCTGGACCTGCGACCCTTTGCTGCAGTGCTGCAATGCTTGCACTTCTCCTCAGGCAACAAAATACAAAGAAACTATAAGGAATTAAAAATAACTGCATGCATGCACAGCTGGGGCAAATTATGGCAAGAAGATACAAAAAGACTGAAAATAAATAAATAAAACCCAACTACCACTTCTGAAGAGCTGGAAGTAAAAGCAGGGTACTGCACATGCCCCCTGCACTCAACACCACCAAAGGTGTGGGCAAACCACCTAAGCCACACTTACACTCACTCCATATAAGGAACCAGCTCTCCCCACCCTCGGGTAGCAAGTGAGCAAGGGAACCTGTTACTTGTTCTTGCTTCCCCCATGCTACAGCAGGGGCCTCAGTAAAGCCTTGCCTGAATTTCTTGTCTGGTCTCTTATCAATTTCTATTGACTGGAGAAGGCCAAGAAACCTGGTCAGTATCAGCATCATCAGATCCAGGCAGGAGTTGGGATTAGGGAGGTTTGAGCTTTGGGAAGATCATTCATATGCTGGGATTTAAAGAAAGCATAGGATTGTCTTGGGAAATAAAGAGAAAAAAAGATTTACAGAGGGAATGGGGTATACAAAGATATAGATGGAAAAGAGACTGATGTGTTTGAGGAATTGTGTGAGGACATATAGCATATTCTGAAGGTCAAAGACAGCAAAGTCTCTCTGCCCTAGCAGAGGAATGAGCCCCTTGGTCAACTGACATGGCTGTATTTGGCTACAAGGAAGGCTTCTCCTTATCTTTTGCCCTCTATTGTCACATAAAAGATGGGAAATGGCGAGTATGTTCCCTTTGGAGACTTTTCTGCTTTAGCAGATCAATTTCTGGTGGTTGGATTCAGAAACCAGGAAATTGTGTGGACGTTGAGCAAACACAAGCCTCTATTTGGCAGGTTTGGGGATTCCTTGGCTGTATAAACTTCTTTATGATTTTACACAACTGTGAGTTATTTGTATTTTTGTGACTCCTGATTTAGTAACCAAACTCAAGAGTTTTTGATAAGTCAACATTTATGAACCTAAGTGCTATCCTGTATCTGCCTCTGGATAAAAATACTAAGCAATAAGCAGCAATTGTAAAGCACTCTTAATCTAATATCCCCCCTTGCCACTAGGCCAAACACCAGTGGATTTCTTTCTTTTACATTAGTGATAATAATTTGTATTTATCAAGCAGAAGGAGGTCTGTAGTAGAAAACTAGGTGGTCAGTTTTTCTCCATTACCTTCTTTAGGTATTTTTGTTCCCAGATTTATCTACCACCAAATCTCCTTGCTCCCTTTTAGGTTCACATCAATTTTAGTGAGGGAACAGAATCTGGATTTTCCATTCTACAAGGGAAAGGGTTAACAAACATTCAACCACCTTAAACTGCTAGCCAAAGTCATAAATGACCTCCCTTGGGAAAACTACATGGCCTTACTTCTCTGCTTCCACATAAACCAGTTCAGACTAACGTATTTCCCTTTGTGTAGAACCACAGTGAAGACTACATAAAGAAACCTATACATTCCAACACCCTGACTTTTTTCATACCAACTATATTAAAGCTCCATTTTCATTTTCACACATTCTAATTTACAAAACACAACAGCTAATAAGCTAATCAGATGCTTTGTGGCTATTTTAAGAAGTTTGCAGATGTCTCTGTCTAGGAGAGGAAACTTAATTTTCCTCTACCCCACTTCCACTCAACCAATAACTTGTTAGAATCCATTACATGTAATACTTCTCTTCCAGTTACTGATTTTAGCGTCATTTGGAGTTCTTTGATTGTAAGCAAAAGAAACCAATTCTGGGAAAGCCAAATCAAGGGAAAAAAAGAGTATTTATTTTAAAGTTACCAGTAAACTCACAGAATCTAAGGAAAAACAGAATAACCAGGTCTTAAGAAGTACAGGAATCAGATATAAGCCATAGATCTCAGTCAGGAGCTCATGGACAGTCTTTTGAACTCTGATATTGGAATGATTCGCCTCTCACTACCATGTTTCCATGTGCCAGTTCAGTCAAGATTAAAATACCTGGGAGAAATAGATTTAAGTCACAAGACTACCCTTGAATTGGTCATCATTACCTGGGAGGAGTGGGCTATAATAACTGACATCAAATAATCAACCCTGGTGCTGAATGTGAATGTGTGTATGCCTGCATGTGTGAGTCAGGGAGCACAAGGATGGGGTTCTCAGACGTAAGGAACCTCTGTTACCAGATGAAGGGAATAGACATCTAGACAAAACTAAAGATGTCTGTCTAGCAACCATCCTGAAATAACTCTCATCTTTTTTTCCATTGCACCTTTCCTTATTTGGTTTCTTCATATCTCTGATACGCTTTTCAGTTTCCCGTATGACATCTCTGTATGGGATTCTCTTCTTTTATATGACACATATATATATTTTTTGTTATTCATGAGAATTCTTTCTTTGGTTATCTTCTCTTGCTGTATATAGTGGGGAAAGAAGGCAAAATTAACCCTCCCTACAGCTTCAACTTCCATCTTATTTTAATGATTCCTGAATTCTTATCTTAGTACTGAACATCTCCCTGTTGATTTTGTAATTCACATTTCAAATTTCTATAGACAGGGCTACTTAGATTTCCTACAAACATCTCAAACTCAACATGTCTAAAGTATAACTCATTTTCTCTCCCTGAGAGCCTGTTCCTTCTTCTGTACTTTTTATCACAGTGAAAGTAATTGCCATTAGTCTTGCCTACACCAGAAGCCTGAAGATGATCTTATGCTCTTTATTCTCACTCACCACCCCCAGAAGATCAGCCACTATGTACTTACTGTTAATTTTGTCAAATAAAGAAATCTTGACTATATTTCAATTGGACTATTGTGGCTATGCACCCTGGTTTACCCAAAAGAGTTCCCATATATACCTTTTATTCATAATAATTATTGATTGTGCTCCCTTTCACTCTAAAAATTATTCCACTTTAGTTGACACAATTAATGAGTTAAATAGTCACCCTACCAATTAGCTAATTCCACTGCCCATTCCCCACTACTCCAATGTAGTCCCTCATTATTTTCCCCCTGTTTACAGCCTGGCTCCTACTCCTCTCCAGCTTAACTTCCTTCCACACTTCCACATGGAGGATACAATCTGGCTACCGTAGCTATTTGCAGTTCCTTGAGTGCATCTTTAAGATTTAGAACAACTGCTTCCTTATATGTAGAACTTCTTTTCTCTAGCCCACTCATAATCCACTACCATCAATTCTCACACAGTTAGGCATCCCTGGATGAACTGCCTGGTACATCTCTAGTTTTCAGTTATGCCTATACACTGTAACTGTTCAGTTACTTGTCTCCCAGTTGCCATCTCCACGTGGTGGCCACTCTGTGGACAAAGATTATGTGGCATCCTTCTTTTTGTATATTAAATACCTATAATACAGTCACACACAAAAAATGATTCCATACAAGTATTTATTTTTTAAAAACCTCTCCTACAGTATCAATATACTTTGACTGAATATCTAAACAATCTAGTTTAGCTCACGTGCATGGCAAAATATTCTATTATTTGTTTTGCATGTTTTTATTTCTTCCTAGCTGAAATTGCCTTCTATGCTTACAATAAAATTGAGTAAAAAGGAATCAGCTTTTTTTTGATTTGACATCCAAATTTATATATTGAAATTTTTAGCTTTATTGCACTACTCCTGCTTTGTACTTTTGGACAGTCAGACATAGGATTAAGATGTCTTTGAAGACAAACAATCCATAGTGTCTTTGAGTGTCTCATATGTGCCCAGTTATTATAGGCTTTGTCACAAATTAAGGTTTTCTATCCAAATTTGAGCCCAAAAAGAGAATTTAAACTTCATCTAACACCTTTCAATATGACTGTAAGATGTACATGTCATTAAAATATATTAGGAGGAAGGGGGAACATGGCAAGGAAAAATAAAACTTTTTTTTTTTTTTTTTTTAAGATCCTGTGTGAGGAATCCCATAAAAATATCTTCTATACTTCTTTCTGGCAAAACTCAGAAAATTCAACACAAAGTTTCTTAAGCAAGGAGTAAAATTTATTATTTCACATTATTAGAAGACTGAAGGTAAAGTGGTTTGAGAGCTGAGTAATTCAGTGGCATATTGACATCATCAATGACCTAACTTTTTTCTCTCTTTATGATCTATCATCCTCAGTGGATTGGTTTGCCTTTTATGGACACAAGATGGCTACAAAATGTAGAGAGTCATAAAATGGAGTCTTTCCTTCTGTGTGTCTCTTTAGTGGACTCTTTCTAGATGGTTCCCAGCAGATGTCTCTTCTCAGCCTATTTGCTAAAACTGCAGGGCAGGTCTAACTCTGCACTGTCGAGGAGAACGGGTTTGCCCTGGTTCTTTGGATCAACAATGATTTACTTCCTGGAGCTAGGGAGAATCCAGAAAGGCATGAGTATGAGATACCTGAACATTTTTTTTTTAATAAATAAGAAGAGGGGAAATGGTGACTAGTATACAAACAACAGTGTCTGCCATCATTCCATGTCATAAAACAGTCCCTTAGGTCAGAGCCAGACATGTCTAGAATGACACCAATCAAGATGCAGCTATGCAGAATTGTGTCTCTAAGCATCAGAAATCCATTGTTGGCAATGACTATAGACATGGTATATTAACAATGTTTAAAGGAAAAGTGATAGAATAATTTGAGTTTGAATCCAGGCTGTTCCTCATATTAATCAATGTCTTACAGTTGTTTATGTTTCTCATTATGCCTCTGTATCTTCATCTATACAAAGAGGGTAATGGCATAAAATTCATTGTGGTGACACATTGCGTTGTTCTGTAATAGTGTGATTATTTGTGTTTTTCCCTTATGACATTGTAAGCTCTTTATGGTGATGAATGCATCTTCTTCAGAGTATCTCTGGTGGCTAGGATAGCAACAGAGTTGGTGTGCAATAACTATAGCTTATGACTGAAGGATTATGTTATTAAAATATAAATTAAAGACTGTTACATAGTATTTAACAAGTACTAGACATTTAATAATGATTAGATCAGCAATGATGATTTGACTCTTTTGACAAAACTAACAAATTGCTATGTTTGCTATGTTTGTGTAATACTAATTAGAATGACAGGCTACTGGAAAGCATATGTGGAAGTTAATATGTTTCCAGCCCTGTCCCTTTCACAGTTGATTTACCCTGAAAAATCACTTTCATTCTAATCTTCAATTTCCTCACTTGTAACATGGACACCTTATTACCTACCTCATAGTGGTGTTAGGATGATGTGATGACTAAACGTCTATTACAGTTACAAAATTACTTCATAGTCACTTCAATAAAACAATGTGCTGAGACTCTGCTAATAATGATAGATTGAGAATCACCAAAAGTTTCAGTTGTTTCCTGATCAGTTAATAATTTACTATTTATCTATAAGTTTTTAAGACTTTCATCCATTCCAATAAATTTAGCAAAAATTTGATTTATTTGAAACCCATTAAAATACCATCAGTTACCATTTCTTGAGTGGTTGCTTTGTACCCTTTTCTAAGTATTCCATGCATAAATTCATGAAAATACCTTTTTGTTGTTCCATTTCCCAAATAGTAAAACTGAGTTTTACATGAAACAAAATTATTTCACCACCGTGATACCGTTCCTGAAAGGCAAAAGAATGTTTTATACCCAAGTTTACCTGATTCCAGATTTGGGTTAGTTATACACTGTATTATAAGACTATTTAAGTAAGGTTTACATGCCCAGGTAATATCAAAATGACATGAAAAGAAATCAGGTAATAGGCCATTTTTGGCTTTCTCAGTGAGGTAGTAATTAAACAGTTTAGCTGGCAATTTCTTCTTGCTATAGTATAAAATACCATTCGATAAAGAATACGTTAAAGCTAGGCTGGTTTCACTGTGGAGCAATAATCTCCATTTAATACCTTATTATGATATCTTGTCATGTTAAAAATGGTCATTAAGTTTATCTTACTTATAAGACAAAAATGTTATTTTAATACATATCTAAAAACTAATCAAATCACTGAAGGCATCATAGCAGAAGCCATGGCAGATGATTCAGAGTTTTCCATTTCCAGGGCATAGAGTAATGATTTCCTCTCAACAGAAGAAATACAAAATGGTAGCCATCAGGACTAAGATGTCGTAACTAGAAATTACACAATTTAAATGTTCTAGTGTTATAGATACAAGTTATAGTATGAAAATACTTCAGTAGAGCATACTGGTCAACTCGGTTTCCAATGGGTTTTCCATAGAGTTCTCACCTTATTGAAACAAGAAGTATCCTTAACCAGAAGAATGTGTCCAGTTGTTCCTATGAGCCAGCATGGAGCAGATTATTTTAAACGTAGTAGTTACTCAATAAGTATTTGCTAAATGAACAAATGACTAGATGAAAATACATGGAATGCAAGTTTCTCCTTGTACTGAAGGACCCACAGTTTATTTGGATGCAGGATAGACATAAAAATATTTTTAAGAAATCAAGGTGTAGATGTGAATATTTAGATGATCTGCAAAGTGAAATTTTGAACTAAAGCAATTGGTGGTAACCACCTTGGGAAGCAAAGTTGTGTACGGTGGGATAATACTCTGAAGGCTTGTTACCCATTTATAACATAGCCTCTTCCACTGGCTAAGAGAGGAATTAGGAACACACTCCATAGAAACATAAAGAAAGTAGGAATTACTGCTGAGACAAAGTTCACCTGGCCCATAGTCCCCGACCTAGAAATCATTTCAAAGTATTGTTGGAAAGATGAGCATAGCAGAGAAACTACAGGCATAAGTAGCTTGCTCCAAAATTTTAAAATATACATCAAAAGATATACTCTTGCAACCCAGTTTTTAAAATTCCAGTCGTTTCTGGCTTCATGGAAACTGTGTCAGCCTCCTGCGAAGTTACAGTTCAATCTGCTTCAGATTGGGTAAAACAATACCCAAGGTACAGAGGTGCTTAAAGGCTTAGTTTTTGCTGGTTACTGGAGTTGACAATCGTTGATAAAAATGCTCTTAGTGTAAAGTAGAAATGTAATCAATGTCATTGTCATTTGAACCACATTGTTTGCAGAGTAACCAATTGTGAAACCAACATAAATTCAAAAACTAATTAGAAAAACAGATGCTTCTTTTGTTTGGAAATTTTAGTCCTATCTAGCCATATTGTATATCATTTCTTTGACTTACACAACACAGAAAGAAAAATCACAGAGCATAATACAAAAATGTGGAAACATGTTTAGCAAATTTGTGGATTTCATAAGTCATTTATAAACTTTGGATTTACAAACAATTTCAAAGCCTTTTGAAAATATTTATAAACACAAGAGACTCTATAATGCTACATATAATTATGGCATGTCTTTTCAAAAGCATATTCCAGAGATAGAGTTTATGCAAAATATCAAGTTTCTTATTTGGGGTTTGTCTTGGAGACAGTGAACAATTTATTTTTTAGTCTCTGTCTCCACTGATGCTTGTGATTAAGCTAAATACATTGGTGCAATGAGAGGAAAGAGATTTATCTTGTGCATAATTTCTAAATTGACTTGTGACATTAGGAAGTCAATCTATACAGAGTGGGATTTATTTCCTCAGCTCTGTAAAGTCCAACCAATTTTTGTTTCCTCTCCAGTCTCAACTATGTTCAAAGGGAATCAAGAATTTCACTTTTAATGTTTCTGAACTACTAGACTACCTATGATTTAAAAACTAACTTTGCATGAAAGCATTGGCATGGTGTATTCAAGTACAGCTTCAATCATGGACCTACATATAATGCTGATTTGTATTAAAAAATTCCTAGAAATATTGATAATTTTTAAAGTAGACACTTTACTAATGTATCACTATGAGGAAATAGAAGCTCCATACACACATACACATACACACACACACCTGATAAGCACTAGGGGAAAAAGCACACTTGTGTTTATCATGTTAATTTTAGGTAATCAAAAGTATAAACAATAAAATATGCTTTGCTACATCTATAGCATATCATTGTGAGTATAAACTTAGGGATTTAAGTCTTGTTTTTAATCTAACAGTCTGAGGCGCTTCCATTCTGTTTATATCAACAACATTTTACTTCCAGTAAATTAAAAAAAAAAAAAATCATCTGGCTTGCAGTTCAAAAAGCTTTTGATAAAACATTAGGCAACTTTGTGAGTACAGTATACATGAATTAGAACCACAAGGAATAAATTTCCTGTTGCTTACAAGTGAAATAAAAACTGCCGTACTTGGTGGCTTCCCTGGTGGCACAGTGGTTGAGTGTCCCCCTGACGATGCAGCGGACGCGGGTTCGTGCCCCGATCCGGAAAAATCCCACAGACCGCGGAGCGGTTGGGCTCGTGAGCCATGGCCGCTGAGCCTGCGCGTCCGGAGCCTGTGCTCCGCAACGGGAGAGGCCACAACAGTGAGAGGCCCGCGTACTGCAAAAAAATCCAAAAAAAACCTGCCGTACTTGGACTATGGTGGGAGTTAACAAGGTCTTGGAAACCTCAACCTGCTGCCCCAAAAGCATTTGTCTTAAAATAGGAATTAAGTTAGGTGACAGGAGGGTGGGTGGCTTTCTGGAGAGAACTTGGACTTTGGAATCTACTTCCTGGTAAAAAAGCACCTGTGTGTATTAGCTGTATAATTTTCAACAAATGATCTCTCTGAGTCTGTTTTCTTATCTATAAAATGGGTAAAATAATGCATTTTATGAGATTATTTTGAAGGGTTGATGGCATACATCATTCAGAATTACTGGCATAGAATATATGCTCAATGAACCTTACATTTCTCTTTCATCTTTCTGTCTTCATTTTCTCATTTCCCACAAAAGAAAAGTTAAAAGTTTAAACTGTATCATGAGAGTAAATAAAATAAAATATGCTTTATTTTTTTCATCATTCTAAGGTTAGTCAACTAAAAACAGTCATCATACCAATGTATCATTTTGTGCAGTGCAGTCACTAGATCCACAGATTTAAAATATGTAAATTTAGCTGTCTTTGACAAAAGGAGAGAGTAAGCAAGTCAAGGAGCAAAGAAAAGAACAATTTAATAACTGCAGAAGATTCTTGCCATCATTTCAATAAAGGAACATCCTAGCAAACAAGGAGAGGGAGACATGATTTAACTGTCCATTCAGTCGTTGCCTGTTACTGACTGAAGTACAATTTTATCATTTAAAGATACTTATTTTCCCTACAATATGCCTCCTAAATTCAGGCCAACCATTTCATCTGAAACTCAACCAAGGAAACAATAACCTATTCTGATGTTGAAGGAAAATATTCGTTTGCTAATCTTCAACATGACCTTTCTCTAAGAGATTTTCAGTGGCCCTATGTATGTATATGTGTGTGTGTGTGTGTGTGTGTGTGTGTGTGTGTGTGTGTGTATAATTTTCTTCTCAATAATTTTAGAGCTTAGTCCACATTTAATATTTCACTCTTCTGTAAGATTAAAGTACATAACACAAAATAACATTGTGCTATTCTTAAAGGCCACATAGGAAAGGCCACATAGGAAAGAGAAATGCTATTTAAGCAGTATAAATATATTCAGATAATTTTTATTTACTGTTATTAAAAAAGAGAGGTTGGAAGAGAATTTGTACTGATGAGTTGCCAAATTTGTGTAGTTAAAGAAATATTTTTAGATTTTGTGGTTTGGAACTGAAATTGAGGAGAATGTAGATATTGAAAGTAAATATTAATAAAAATGTTGAACTAATTAAGGAGATGATTAACTGGAAAATTAATGAAGTAAAAATCAAGTATATTTACTACATTTATAGGGTAATGGGAAAGTAAAATAATAGTTTTGAGTTTCAGAATGAATAGTTAAAGAGGAAAGCACAGAAATATACTTGGAAAAGCATGTAAGCAAAGAGAACCACCTCATATATGTGTTTGTATGTGCCATACCTACTCACCAATTAAGTTTTCAGAACTAAAGCAACTAAACCATTAAAATAAAATAGTAGTGATAAAATATAGATACTATTGGTGTAGACCAAATATTAATTGAGATGCTTGAACTCAGTAATCTCTCTTTAGGATTATCTGGAGAATCAGACAAAACCCCTTGCCCTGCCTGAGATCTAGGAACAAAATGGCAATTTAAGGCAAGTACTATAAGACATAATCTTAGCCCATTCTGGCTGATATAACCAAAATTCCATAAACCGGTGGCTTAAACATCAGACATTTATTTCTCACAATTCTGAAGGCTGGGAAGTCCAAGATCAAAGTGCCAGCAGATTTGGTGTCTAGTGAGAATTGTTTTCCTAGTCGTCTTCTTGCTTGTGTCCTCACATGATGAAAAGGGGCTAGGGAGCTCTCTGCAGTCTCTTAAAAGGTCACTCTCCCACCCATGAGGGCTCCACCCATGTGACCTAATCACTTCCCCAAATTCCCATATCCAAATACCTTCACACTGGGGATCAGGTTGCAGCATATGAATTTGGGGGTGGGGGGGAACACAAACATTCAGCCTATAGCAGATATTAATCTTTAATATTTAATAGCATAGATCACAAGTAATTTTCAAATCAGATAGGTCCAACAAGGGCCTACTGTATATCACAGGGAACTATACCCAGTATTTTGTAATAACCTACAAGGGAAAAGAATCTGAAAAAGAATATATATATATATATATATATATATATATATATATATATATATATATATATATATATATATATATATATATAAAACTGAATCACTTGGCTGTATACCTGAACCTAATGTAACATTGTAAATCACTTTATTTCAATAAAATTTTTAAATCGTATTTTCAAAGTATAACTCTTTAATTTCCATTAAAAGTACAAAAGGGGAGGGGATATTTCATTGTTTACTAAGGTTACCATTGGTCAAATATGTACATGGTATCCAAAGTATACTGTCTTTCACTTCACATTCGAGTCTAAATTCCAGTCCAAAATGAGCTCATAGCAAGATGTGGGTACATAAACTCAAGAGAAGAGGAGAAGCCATGAAAGGAGACCGAGCAGAAATGGCTAGTGTTTTCAGAAACAGAACTGGGAGGACGTGGTAGCACTCCTCTCTGATGATTGTCCCTTAAAGGGTTTGTTTCTTCTTGGAGAGGGTTTATGTGATTTTTTTATGCTTCTGAGGCTTACCAGACCCTCTAACTTTACCTAAAATTACTTATTCATGCAGTGAAGGAAAACCAAAAACAGAGGGTTAACAAAATACCTTCAGGGATATAATAAAGAAGGATTTGGGACCCCAGATAACAACTCTACTTTTTCATTCATTTTAAGGTTGGGATTCTGAAAGATAAATGAGGTATGGGCAGGGAAAACTTTTTATACCAAAGGGTACCATAGAGAGGTGGGTCTTCAACCTTGGTTCAAGATATTGCAGTAATGGACTAAGATAGCTGCTCAAAGAATGAGTGGTACAGAGTTGTTCAAGCTGAAAATATATGTAGGAGAAGAAATGGAAGAAATCTTTAATACCGGTTACTATAGAGGACAAAAACACAAATAAGAAAGCAAGTAATGGAGAAGATTCCTGGTAATTCATAAGAAAAAAAACAAATGAGAAAAGAGGTCATAATCAATACTTGAGGTAAATCGGCATAATAATACTAGGAATTGGCTACTCAAGAGACTAAACTTATGATCTTAGTAGAAAAAGGTAAATAGTTATTATAAATAGTTATAAATATGTCATGTCTCATGCTTATAATCTAGAATTTGAAGGGCAATATCTTAATGAAAAGTTCAAACAAAGTTAAAAAAAATGGAGAGGGAAGACATATCTGTATGTCCATAAAATATGAATTTGTGTGGAAATCCATGAATCAGAAAATGGCTGCAAGTTGACAACATCTTATTGGAAACAAAGAAAAGGAGGCATGAAAGTAATATTTATTTATGTATGATACTTAAAGCTGTTCAGACAGAGAAAATGGAAAATGTATTACTGACATTTATCACAAATCACATATAAAAGCAAAATATGGTAAAGATGGTGAGCTTTGATTATCTGGATTTATTAGTTTTCTATTGCTGTGTAACAAATTAGTACAAACTTAGTGGCTTAAAAAATATCCATTTATTTGCTCACTGTTCTGTAGGTCAGAAATCTGGTACAGTGTTACTCTGTTTTCAGCTCAGGGTCCTACAATGACAAATTCAAGGAGTTAGCCTGACTGAGTTTTCATCTTGCACTACTGAAAAAATATCCAAAACCAAGATCACTCAGGCTTTTGGCCAAACTCAGTTTCTTGCAGTTTTAGGACTACGGTCCCTGTTTTCTTGCTGTCTATCATCCAATGGCCGTTCTCAGCAACTAAAAGTCACCTACATCCCATGCCGTGTGGCCCCCTCCATCTTCAAGCCAGCAACAGCTCTTCAAATCCTTCTCCTGCTTTGGATCTCTGCCTTACTGGTGTGGGAGCAGACAGAGAAAACTCTCTGCTTTTAAAGAGCTTATGTGACTATGTCAGACCCATCTTAATTTAAGGTCAAGTGTGCCACATGGTAACCTAATTATGAGAGTAAAATCATATCCAGAGTCCCAGGCACTGTTCCATGGATGAAAAGAGGCAGGCAGGAAATCTTGGGGCCATCTTAGAGTAAAGACCACCACTCAAGACATCAGTTACAAGTCATTTTTAGCAAAAGCAGAGCAAGTAGTCTGAAACATGTGATAAATTACTGACTACTCCATAGAGGAGGTGATAGTCTCCCTCTGTCCTGCTCTGTTCTAGCCCACTGGGATCCTGTATCCTTCCCAAGGCTGCTCATAATAGAGGTAGTAGTAAATTGGAATATATTCAGAGATGGGGAACATCGCTGAAACTCAAGAGTAGAAGGAATGTCTGAACAACTGAGGATCTTTAGTGTTTAGAACAGGAGTCAGAGAGATAAGATTAATTCTTTTCTTGACTTAACATATGTGGAATATTGCTATAAGGTCGGTATTCACTGTATGTCTGTAGGGTACATGGTAACAATTAATAGGTGAAGGCAACAAGTATTCCAGTTCAATACAAGGAAGAACTTACTATAAAACAGTCACTTTTTTTTTGGAAAATCCCTGGGTGTTCATGCAGAGGGTGCATAGCTTCTTTATTAGAGACTTCTTTCTTTAGAACACAAGTAAACAGCAATTAAAGAGAAAAGGAATTTATAATCAAATTTGTTTAGGAAACTCTAAATTAAGCAAATAATGTTTGTCTTCCATTTCAAGATTTCTCAAAGACTTTTATTATACTCTGTGATTCCCTAATGGAAGGATATAGCATACAACATTTCCTAAATTAATTGACCACTAAACATTTTTTTCATTGAGACACTCTTGAAACTAGTGTTTTACAATTTTTTTTTGGTAAACTGCTCTGTTTTATAGAGAATTCATGCACAAAAAAGTAGTATGAGATAACCACTGCAGTCTCTTCCATGATTTCATGACACATTTGAATACTTTCCTAGAAATGGGTCATCTTTACCAATGTCCACTGAACATGAATACAGCAGCCATAGAAAATAAAATGTCTGTTTGAATGCCTCTGAGACTTAACTGGATTATACATATTTTCATAGAAATATGTACATCACCTCCTTAAAGCCTTAGCTACAAGTAATTGAATGAAAGAGAGCCTGTACAAAGTAAACTGCAAAATGCTAGTCCCAATTCAACAAAAAATTAATGATGAAGGAGGAAAATAAGAAATTTTTGTGATCTGCTACTCTCAGTAACTAATTCAAGACAAAACTCAATATTTCTGCTTTGTAAGTGGATGGAAGCTTGTGCACTATATTGACTCAGGCATCACGTCTTTGTGGTCTTGACGTCTGTGTTGATAAAGTTCATTGTTATAGAAATGTTAGAAGTCTCTTTCAGCACTACTCAGCAAGTCCACTTCTCTCTTATCTGGCTCTGTAGCCAATGAAACTAAAACTTCCATATATCTGTTAAATATTTTTCATAAGGGATCCTCGGAGATTCATTTTTTAAATTCTGCAATCCAATAAATTCAGCAGGTTTTGTCATTTTAGAATTTTTGTTAAAAATCTTGAAGATAAAATATAATTGGTTTCTCATGTCCCAGTCCACCAAAAGTAGACATTGGTAGAAAGAAAATTGTAAAGAAATCTCTTCTAAAGGAATCTCACAATTCTTAAGCTAAAAGGGGATTTTGTATATCTTTTTATTTCCAGACCTGCAGGTAAAAAAATTCGGACCAAAGTGATAGCAGTGATACAACTACAGCCCAATTCTTTTCTTAGTCCAGTTTTTTGTGTGTTTTTTTGTATTAAACTTTATTTTTCATAAGTTTGTTCTATTATCTATGGTTCTCTTTATCTTTTTGGTGTGTGTCAAAAATTGTGATGAATTTATCTTGCGATACTCTGTATCATGCTTTTCTTCATAGCCGAATGTCCAAGGTAGACATATTTAGTTACAAGATCACTTCTAGTAGCAAACCTAGCTTTCACTGATTTTGAATTTGTCTACTACTTTCAATACCACAATCTATGGAAAACCTATTATCTCATAAGATCAATTTTAGACCAATTTTCAATAGAAAAGTACCAGATAATTCTGTCTCATACATATTTATATGAATACTCTAGAAATCTGTTCATCTCTACAGAAGTTCCTATCATATTCAGCAAAGTAACAGTGCTATCAACCTGTTAATTTTAGTGAAGAAACAATTTCCCTTTTAACCTAGGCCTGTGTTTTGGGTAGCATTTATGTCTGTAATTCAGGTTTCTAATTTTGAGATGATAAAATTTGCTATTTTTTATGTTAATTTTTGTGGGTTTGGGAGAGGATCTGAAAAGGGGGGGGAGAAAGAGGAGAAATACATTTTAATAAGAAAGTCCTAAATAGAACTTAATTTTAAAAAAGAACTTGCCACAAATACGATAGTCTTAAATATAGAACATTTCAATTTATCCAAAGACAGGTAATATCTGTGTAAAACTCTCATATTAACCCACCAATGTCCTTCAGCTCATGCTGAGAAACACCAGCTCTCAGGCTGGGAGAATAGCTTGGTCTCCCAGGTCCAGTCAATTCTTGGCCTATAGGCTGAGATTGCCACCAAGGGAGCCAATTAGTGCCAAATATGTTGGTGGCTTTTTGATGTAGGAAAATCTCCCCTAAGAACTGGATTGAGATGAGCCATCAAATGATAGTGATTTTCAGTCACTAATGATCTGGGATTTAAATAGTGACTTTTAATTGGGTTACCAAGCAACCTGCAAATATTTTGGTGATACCTGCTGAGTCAATTGGGTAGTTTGTAACCCACTCTCCTCTGATTATGTTATCTTTGTTATGAGTACATTGCATATTATAAATGATCAGCATGGGTTTTTTCCTTTGTCATTAGCCAAGAAAAGACATCATTGAGTCACTGAGTCTACTGTTCCATTTCTTCCATTATGTTTCCATATGTCCAAGACACGGTAAGCAGAGTAAAGAGTGGCTGTAGGGAATATAGAAAAAAGTATTCATTAAGCTCTCTTCTTGTGCCCTGGGCTTGTTCTAAGTGAAGTAAGACTTCATGAAAATCAGAAAAGCTACAAGGGATTGTTTTGTAAATCATAATTCCACTTAATTAGCATAACCAGAATTTTGTGTTTGTGTCTTAGATCAGTTTTTAAAACACAAAAAGTGGAATGTTAAGGATACTGTTATTATGGTTTGCGTTTCACTGGAGAGTTATTTTCAAAGAAAACTAGAGAAAAATAAATTTTGTCTTTCATTGTTTCCAGATGCCTCTCTCAGTCCCTGTGGCCGATGCCTCTCTCAGTCCCTGTGGCCAAACATACTAACTTTTTCTGACTGCTACCGTCATTCCCTTCAGCCCTTCTTGCTCAACTGCCCCACAAGGGTCTCCCTTGGTTTGGTTCCTTAAACTACATCCTTCAGTTGGCTTGCCCCATTTTGGTATCGGCCATTATTTTCCCCATTGTTATTGTTCTGCCCCTCTGGCTTTTAGGTAACATTTCACACTGCCTTTCAACTTGCGCTCATGGAATTACACAGTGGGCTCTTCAGAAAGACTGCATTCTCCCTTTGACACGTGTTTGGTGTCCCTCCCTACTGCAGATGAAGTGGTCTCTAGACGCTTGCTTCTCTCAGCTGTTCTTCCATGGCCAGATTTGCCTTTCTCCTCAGTCGCTTATTTGAACTCTTTTTGAGGAGGTATTCCTAAGAGAATGTGTGCTCTGTTTGTCTGGCTTTGTTTCTGTGAGTGCCTTTTCTTCTCCCTTTGAGAACTTGTCTACACAAGAAATAACATCAAGTGACCTCACTTTTCCACCCCTAGTTCTATTCTAAATGTAAGCACTCAAGCAAATGCTAACATAAATCATCGTGCTGTCTCAAAGATCACATTGAAAGGACACTTACAGCTTTCCATTGCATTCTACCAATGAGGAAACTGAGCAGCCAACATGTGAAAAGTCTGACCAATGTTACATAAATAGTACAAATGGTTGGGAATTAAATCCTGTCTGGTTACTCCTAATCACTTGCTCTGTGCAGCACATCATGGCGTCTGTCCCTTGATCTCTGTATTCCTGATCCAGTTTCATTTGCCACGGGAGGTCAAAACAGAAGTCAAAGTGGTAGGAGATTCTAATGCTTTATATAGAGACATTTCACCCACAAAATGCAAAATAAAGAATAATATTATTGAGAAAAGCTTAGTTATGAGTTGAAGTCCTAAATGCTTATACAAGAGGAAAGAATGTTTCATGCCACCCAGCAAATACATTCTCTCCCTCTTCCTCCTGTTGCCTTCCTACCCACCAAAGTGTCAGAAGTTAAGTGAAAACAAAAGCAAAAATAAAAACACCTAACAGGATATACTTTCAAAGGATTATCGTATCAAACTAAGAAATTTGAGGTTGGTAGAATATCTTTCTGTCATTTCTCAATTTAGCACTGAGACTTAGAAAGGTATCTAGTTGGAAATCTCATATATTCTTTACGAAGTTTTCCAAATGTGGTTGTTATATTGGCCTCTTTAAAAGATCATTTCTAAGTTCATTTTGAGCTGAATGATCAGCTGGGCTGCCATTAAGAGCCTCTGCAAAGAGGCTGAAGTGTAAGATGAGATTTCTGTAAGATGTTGATTTTTTCATTTGTATTGTGTTCCCCTTTCTTTCTCTTCTCTGACCAGCCTGAAGCGTGATACAGACCGGGCTGGGAACTCTGAGCTCACAATAAAGCAATATTCTAATTATCCTCCTTCTTGTCAGGGTTCTTTCTGACAGGTGTCAACTAGATTTAAAATGGTTGACTGCTGGGTTTTCTTTCCTTCTTTTTTCCCTTTTTTCTACATTGTCATTCCTTGAAGGAGGGTTAAATGTTGACATTCCTTTGTGTTTAACTAGAGATAAGTATCAAAGAAATGTATAAATTACAATTCCAGTTACGCGGACAAGACCTAGGAGACTCATCTACCGCTAATGACAGAATGCATAGATGACCTTGGCTATTTTTTCATGAACAGACCTGTGAAGTTTGGCTTACAAAGTCTCAGGTTCCACACAGTTCCTAGTCATTCTTTCAGGTACTTTTGCAAGTGAGATATCCTAGTTAGTTATTCTATCTTTTTATCTCTTGCATGAATAAATTACAGAGTTCTGCTTCTTATCAAAGAAAACATTCGACTTATCATCTAGGGAACACAAAATATTTTTTTAGACCATAAATTATTCTTAAAGAAAATCGTAGATGAGTCAGATAATCTTTGTGGTGTATGTATATGTGTATGTCACAGAGAGAGGGAGAGAATGTGTTTGCTTGATGGCATTAGTTCTAAATGGTCATAGACAGACTTTCATATTGTCATCGTATCTGTCAGTCCTTAAAGCAAACTAGCCTAAAAATACAAACAAGCAAGCGACCCCCCAAAATATCTTCTGCAACTCCTTGACCAAGAACTGTGAATTACAAAATATACCCAGCTCTTCTGCTATAGTATTTTCTTCCTGCTTATTGGCAGAGAATGTGATTTTGTGGTAGAAGGTTGGTAAGTGACCTCTTGTAACGATGGAATTTACATAAATAAATGCTGATAGCACAAAACAGATAATATGCTGTGGGTATCATCACAATAAGTTGTCTCCTACTGACACAGAGTCTAAGTTGGAAGCACACAATTATGCAAATCAAACTAATGCCAGTTGCTCATTACTGTCATGGTGGTAAAGGCAAAAACATATCCTCCATAGACAGATCAAGGCTGGGCCACAAGCCAAAATGTTTGGTTTTGCTGACATCGTAACTGAGTCAACAAAAATAGGATATAATAGTAATATATCAGAGGAATCCACATCAGGGCAGACCTGAAGCTTAATGGACTGTGAATTCTGTATCTGTGCAGAGTCTTTTCACTGGTATTGACCCATAATATGTCCGCTCCCACATTTGCCGAATCTATGGAAATAGATTATAGAAGCAATTTGGGGGGTGGGGGGGGCTGAAATGTCTGTAAGACATTCTATTAGCTTTTCCTAAAACAGATGATATGACATTTATAAATATTTAAATAATGTCATCTCTCCCAGGTTTAAGCATTTCCCAGAATATTTCAGAGTGCCCGCTACTGTTTGATCTAGGTTTGTCCTGAGTTCTCATTATGGTCCTGGAGATGTTTTCAAACAATAGAATGTTCATTTGCCACACAAATATCTTTCCTATTTTTTTTTAAATAGAATCTTTGTTACCAGGGGAATATTTAACACTAGAGTAGCTAATGGATCTATTTTTTTTTTTTTTTTCCACACAGGCAAACATGAGAGCAAAGTGGTCCTGCCTTAAGAGGTCAGTGAAGCAATAGTTTCTGACCTACCAAATTAATCCATCTCTTCTGAGTAACAGTGTAACGGACGTGGAAGACTGATGCCCTGAATGGCTTGGATGCTTCCCCCTCGAGGTTTCTATGTCCTTTCCCATGAGACTTTGCAGTTTCTCTCATTAAGAAGTGAACATATTTCTTTGCCCTTTGGTTCTCAGTGTAGCCATATGACTTGCTTTGCCTAATGAAATATAAGCAGTTGTACCAGAGGCAAAGGCACAGAAAAGTATTTGCACTTTGCCTCCTCTGCTTATGATATTCAGCAACTGTCTGGGAAAAACATGTCTGCTCTTGCTTCCTGGGGGGCAGGAGACACATGGAAGAGATCCAAGTTGTCCTGTCAAGGCCAGCCTAGATCATTAGCCAAGGATCAGCTAATCCTCAGACAACTGAGTGAGTTCAGATCAGAACAACCTAGCTGAGCCAAGCCTAAATCATGGATTCCCTAACTAATAGATATTTAATGTTTCAAGCCTATAAGTTTTATACTATTTGTTACAAATAGCACTGGAGAGTTTTCACAAAGTTTTACAAGATTTTAAAAATGCTAAAGAAATATATTCTAAATAATAAAAAGGAGATTGAGCCAATAGATTTAAAATATAAACATATGGGAAAATGCAAATCAGTGTCACAATGAGATACCACTTCATACCCACTAGGATGCTATAATCAAAGACAGACAATAACAAATGTTAGCTAGGATGTAGAGAAATTACTCTTCACATTTTGCTAGTAGGAATGTAAACTGGGGCAGCCACTTTGGAAAACAGTTTAACACTTCATTGAAATGTTAATCAAAGCAATACCACTCTTAGATACATATCCAAGGGAAATAAAAACCTAGATCCATGCAAAAACTTGTACATAAATGTTCATAAGAACATTACACAAATGGCCAGAAAAGTGGAAACAACTCAAAATGTCCATCAACCGATGAATGAATAAACAAAATCTGGCATACCCGTACAATGGAATATTATTTAGCAATAAAAAGGAATGAAGTACTAATATATGTGACCATATATGAGTCTTGAAAACATTATGCTAAGTGAAGCCAGTCACAAAAGGCCACATACTGTATGATTCCATTTATATAAAATGCTCAGAATAGGCAAATCTAGAGGTTGTCTAGGACTAGGATAGGGCATGGAGAGTAACTGCTAATGAGTACAAGCGTCTCTTTTTGAGTGATAAAACTGTAAAATTAGATTGTGGTGTGGTGATGTTTGCAAATTCAGTGAATATACTAAACCCCCTTTGACTGTAAACTTTAAATGGATGATTTGGGTATATAAATTATATCTCAATAAAGCTGTTTAAAAAAATATACAAACACAAATCCCATCTCTGACCAAAGCATGACTTTGTCTTTTTGTTGGCCTTTTTTTCTATCCCTCTCAAATCCCTGGACCTCAGTGGTTCTTTTTTTCATAGAAATGTTGGTACTGATTGGAAGATCTTTATAGCCAAAATGAAACAAAACTCTTAGTATTATTTCTTTAGACCCACATGCTTATTTGCTATATTCAACACATTTAAAAAATGAAATAATGGAGAATTTGTGACATTAAGTACTAGACACTGATTTTCACAGAGCTCCAGCTCTGCCTTCCTTATCTTGTTTTCTGTTATGCTCACTCATGTTCCGCTTGTTCTTAAAACTGATCCATGTTTGAAAAAGGAAGGATACCACTTGTCATTTCTTAGGGTTTACACATGGAAACCAACTTCAGAGTGTAAACTACAGCCAAGCCGGACGTGCTCGGAGGTGCTCCTGACTAAATGTTCACGGCCTCTCCTCAATCAGCAGGTGTGAGGTTTAAGTTGTGTGAAACTGAGTAAATGGACGTTCCCCACCCCTGTCACTTGCCCTGTCTCTCTGATCTTCCTTCTCACCTGGGAGCCTGTCATACCACCCCTCTCCCACTCCCACCATGGCCCTTTTTATTTTTGTCTCAATGACCACATTTTCCAGACTGGTTGAATCGTTCCTTCCATTGTATGGATCTGCCAGATTTTGTTAGGTTTGGTCCTCCTAATTGTTCCCGGAGTGATGGCTGTGAAGTGGATATATTTACTATTTCATGCCGTTACACACAAAAAATCACATTGGCTTCCTTTGTTACAGATCAAATTTTCTTAGTGGAATTTTTAAGGCCTTTGATGATCTGACCATCACGTGACATCTTGCCAGCCCACCCCTTTGATGTAGTAAACTACTTGCTGTTCTCCCTCTCCCTCACGTCTTCAAATAAGTGTTCCTTCGTGAGGGGTTGGAGGGGGAGAAATTAAAATTGAAAATAGATAAATATACTGGGGGGAGGGGGGAACGGGGAGTTGCTGTTCAGTGGGTAGAAAGTTTCAGTCATGCAAAATGAAAAAGTTCTAGAGATCTGTTGTGCAACATTGGGCTTATTGTGAACAACACTAAACTTTGTTAAGAATGTTGATCTCGTGTTATGTTTTGTTTTTTTTTACCACAATAAAAGATAAATATTTCAATGTTTACATAGACACAGATATCTTTTTGCTGACCTCTCTTCACCCTGTTCATCCTCTGGAAATCGCTTGAGGGCTGCCTCTGCCAGGAGACCTTCCCTAAACCCAGGTAGGCTAAGTGTCCCCTCTGTGTTGTGAGCAACAATGTGTGCACACACCCACAACCTAATCATTTCTAGCTTTTTTTGCTTTTTTCCAAGCTCAATTCATAGTGGAATATTAGCAGTCTGTGCAATGCCTTTCTTTTTTCACTATCATTCATTCATTTTTTCTCTTCATTCATTTATTGTTCCTTTATCCCCATTTCTTCCTGCCACTTCCTCCCCTCATGCCCCATGGCAACTGCTGTAATGTGTCCTTTGGGTACATAAATGTGTATGGATTTTAGATAAGTCTTTATGAAAATAATGAATTGCTTTGTCTGTGTGCATTTTTCATACCATTTCCTGTTATCCTGTCTGTCTCTGTCCTGGACCATAAGTTACTTGAGAGCAGGGAAACCAGGCTCTTTCTAACCTTAGCACCTTATACAGTGTCTGATATACAGTAAGAACTCAATAAATGCTCATTAAATCCATGCATGAGACACTAAGTTAATGAATTAAAATGTCTACATTTTAGTTGAATTTCTAAAGACCTTTGATGGACTTTTCAAGTTTCACATCTTTTGTCAGGATTCTAACCATGAGAACTTGCAATAAGAGCTAAAAATCTTAAAATGTGAAACAAATTGAATCTCAGCCTCTTTTTCTACCAATTTCTTCAGCCTTTGAGTTATCGCTGGAGCACTCTTCTTCCTTATGCTGTGGCATATGATAGACCATCTTGGGGACAGTGGCTTCAATGTTTGGCAGATTTCTACTTCTTTCTCAAAATGGTTGCTGATTAATAGCTGAAGTGATCAACCCCAGAGAGAGCATGAGGTTTCCAACCAACCCAAAGCCAGTTTCCTCACAGCCATGACCCTGTAGAGGACTGCAAATCTTCTTCTCTTGACTTTGACCCGTCACTTGGTTTTACAGTCCACTTGCCTGTGGTTTAGAAACTGAGCATGTCAGCACTCCTTTTTACTGCCTTGGTGTAGCAGCAAATGTGTTTTGTTCTCTCCTTTCAAAAGTGAAGATTGTATTTTAAAATCACTCTCTCCCCTAGGGAACCACTCACTCCTAGCCCACTGACAGGCCATAAGGACCTCAAAATTAAGAATGATGTCAAGAAATGTGATTTTGTACAAAAAGGACTAGAAAACCACCCAGACACGTAGTGACTCAGTTATGTGGCTGCCTTCTGTCAGGAGAAATGTGTGTCTGAATTTTCAGGCTCATAATAGACGTGTGCAGCTAACTGACTTTTATCTTGCCTCTGTCATATTGATCTATCAGTGAATCTATAATAGAAGATGGAAGCCTGGAACAGTAAAAAGTAATAACCATTGAGATGGATAGCCTGAGCAAAAATGTAGTTTCATGGGGACACTTAGTGCAAAGAACTGTAGATTCATGTCAAGGGGGCATAAGTATCCCCTTCAAAGCCAACTGTTAAAAACACCTAGTGCACAGATGACCTGCCTTCAGCATATGATATGTTTCTGTATTGATTTTCAGAGTTTCAAAACAACAGGAAATAGCCAAGTGAAAGTTTCTTTGCTGAGCACTAAAAGTAATTTACCTTCTTCCTTTGATTTCAGCTTCAGATTTTGTTTTATGGTTCAAAGTACAAGTGCTTATTTAAAAAAATTCATTTCTAACTTATGGCAGGAAGCAGCACTGGAGACCAAGGCAGGGTGTAGAAAGAAATGAGCCACAAAATGAAACAAAGCAACACCCCCTCCAAATTGCATTAATGGAGTTAGCGGCAAGTCATTACAAGATGAAGCTTTTCTTTTAAGCACAGGCCTATTTAGGAGATGGCAGAGTTTTATCATCATCAGAGTGTTCTGAAGAAGATGTTGAAGAGCCTCCAAAGTGATCAGTACTGTGGCTTTCAAGCTATCTGGGATTGGCTTCTGATATGCCATCTTTTGTATATCTCTTTGCATGAAAATTTTGATGTATTTTAGAAAAAAACGGTTTTCCAGGGCAGAAGAAAAACAATTTATTTTTCAGTGCAAATTGGTGCCTCTTGCATATTATTAATGTACAACAAATGCTAAACATGGTGTAATACTAATAATTTACGATTCTTAACCAGACCTCTATTTTTCAGGGATCATGTACTTCATATTTACATATATTTGTTATACACAGTATACTGAGTATACATCAGTATACTCAGTATACTGATGCAGGAAAACAAATTTCACCTGCTTTGAAACCTAAATTTGATATTTATTTCCACTGTTTTCTTTATTTTGTGCTTTAGGAACTTGTATCATTCAGAGTTCTGACAAGAAACAGATGGCACACTCAAAAGAAGTGATTAAAGAGAGTTTTAATGAAGACGCAAATGGTGGACAGGGTTAAGGGAAGCCAACCGGGGAGGATGAAGCAGGCATCCCTGAGCCCCCAACCACCACCAGGGCTGAAGCAACACTAGGATGGAGTGTTTAGCGTAGGGTGGGGCTTGTGTCTGAAGGGAGGGTTGCCCAATAGGAGCTGTGGCCAGGGGAAGGAGAACTTGGATGCCGCCAACCCATGAACCAGTGGGAGGAGCCAAGGGAATAAATACTCCAATTGTCTTTCCTCATGTCCTCCAGTTTCCTACCAGCACCTTCCATTGACTGATCCTGCTGAAAGCTAGAGGAAAAGAAACTCATTTTCACAGTCCCTTCAAATCAGCCTCCAGGGATATAGAACAAGGGGAGAAACCTAGAAATGATCTGGAGGAGAAAATGGAAATACCCCATCACAGGAGTATGTAGAGTCTTATTTTATTTCAGATGTATACACTGTGCTTATGGACTTGGCAATATAATTGGAGTTCTTCAGCCACATACAATCCTTTTGCTGTATATATGGCATCCCCTGACAAAGTTAAGAGGAATGTTTGGCTTTGGGAGTTATGAGTGTGAAATAAGAATATCTATATGCACGGAAAAAAACTGTTAAGATCTTGAGGAATAGAAGTTAAACAAAATTAAAGAAAATAGTACAAAAGAGATGGGAATCTGTTAACCTCTCCCTTCTCCTTCTTAGCAAATACTACATTACATGAAATACAAATACTGTAATAGTGTTCCCAGGAGCCATGGGAATGACTAACCTCCTTATCACCTCCCCTTGAGCCCCCATTAATTAAAAAAAAAAAAAGAAAACTTTACATTTGAACTATGGAAATATTCTTCAAGTTTATAAGAAAAACAACAGGAAATACGAATTTGCTTTAAAGACATTCACTTCTAGACTATATTTTAAAATAATCCATTGTATCCATAAGGGGAGAAATACCAGTGTCATATGTTTGTCAGAATATGAGTAAAATATGTATGCACTCTAAGCTATTTTTTCTAAATCACACACTTGTAAGGAGCCCATCTATTATAAATATTTGAATACATTAGGTATTAGATATGGGTAGGTTATTTTTGTTTTGTGTATTTATTTATTTTTTCATTTTTAGATGCTTTCATTGTGCCTTCTGCAAACAAATGGGCTAGGTTGGAAAATTAAAATACCACAAGGTCTCACTTGAAATATACAAGTTTATCTATTTTTATTAGGAAAGGGACATTCTGGGCCAGAAAATTTACATTCTTTACAGAATCCAGGTCTTATATTACACATATTAATTGTGTTTTAAAAGACAAATGTAACAGCTACTTCCTTATATAGATTTATTATCTATCTATCCATTATTCACCTATCTATGAGTCTAAATGTATAATAATTCAACTGCAAAAAGTAGCCTACTTGCAAAATTCTCTCTAGAAATTGCCATTCACTGGAGAAATATTGGCAGTTCTTAAGTCCATTAGGATGGTTGGTTCTCATTTCAGATAAAATGATAACTACATGCTGACCAAGTCTGCTTTGCTTTCTCTTCTTTGCTTGTACTCTGTCTCATCAAAGACAACTTTTTGAAGCTTGACTATTTCACAAACAGCTTCTAAGGGCTTGAATTGTTCTTTTTTTAAAGTACAGATAATGGTAAGTAAAAATATAGCTAAAGGCTTCTCTCAAAGTATGTTGACATTTTGGTTCCATTAGAACAGTATTATAATGTGTATCCACATGTTAGCTGTAAAGAAAAGTACCATCTCTAGAGTGGTAAAAATATACTGAAGGACTCATTTCAACATATGGCTACACACACACACACACACGTGCTGAGCTGGGAGGGGATTGAGATGGAAAGGATAGGGTTTGAATCAGAAAATCTAAAAACAGAATGAAATAATGCCATTTGCAACAACATGGATGGACCTGGAGATTATCATACTAAGTGGAGTCAGCAGACAGAGAAAGACAAATATCATATGAGATCACTTACATGTAGATTCAAAAAAAAAAAGATACAAATGAACTTATTTACAAAGCAGAAATAGACCCACAGACATAGGAAACAAACTTATGGTTACCAAACGGAAAAGGGGTAGGGGAGAGATATATTAGGATGTTAGGATTAATATATACACACTACTATATATAAAATAGGTAACCAACAAGGATCTACTGTATAGCACAGAGAACTCTACTCAATATTTTGTAATAAACTATAAGGGAAAAGAATCTGAAAAAGAACACATATATGTATATATATATATGTATATATTATATATGTATAACTGAATCAGTGTTCTGTATACCTGAAACTAGCACAACACTGTAAATCAGCTATACTTCAATAAAAAAATATTTTTAAAAAAGATCATAGTGTAACCAAGCAGGACCCTATGGGGCCTTCCTGGGACAGGTCTTCCCCCATATCCTCTGCTTTAGCTCCTCTCTGAAGTACCTAGATAATAGCATTTGATTATCCTGTGTTATTTTGCAGATGTGAAAACCCACCAACAAATGTAAGAACTACTTGATGACCATGAGCACATTTCCCCAGGCTTCCTGGAGCCTAAGGACTGATAATGTTAACCCCTGTGACACCACCCTGCTGCCTCACCGTCAGCCAATCAGAGAATTGTGCATAAGTTGATCACAGTGCCCTGTGACCCCCGCTCACCTGGCCTTTAAAAATGCTTTGCCAAAATCCTTCAGGTAGCTCGAGGCTTTTCAGGGCAAGAACCAACTCGTCTCCTTGCATGGTCTTGCAATAAATCTTTCTCTGCTCCAAACCCTGACGTTTCAGTTTGTTTGGTCTCACTGTGCGTCTGGTGCACGAATTTGCCTTAACAATAGGACCTGAAAATTTAAAAAATAGAAAGAGAAAATCTGCATTCAAATCCTGAATTTGTTCCTTCCTAATTACTATTCCAAACCTCTCCTGCCCCTTACTCCATCTATTTCTCTGACCACTCCCCCAAACCCTATGTTCTCATCCATAACTCATATTTATAATTCTCTGAATTATCTTCATGACATTCTGCCATTCCTCACTTTCTCCTTGAGTATTGCTGCCTTAGCCTCACCTGTCATTTGATTTGGTTAACTTGTCCCTTCTTTCAAGACGCAACTTAATTTTCACTCTCCAGGATCTCTTCCTGAATTCCTGCAAGCTGAATGAGGTGACCCACCTCTGTCCTTCTATAGTCAACATACACATCACAGGGCTTATCTCATTGTCTTGTGATTTTCTGTTACCTTGACTATCTTCTCCACTGTATCAAAACTCCTTGGACTACATGGGGAACATCTTTTTTATCTTTGTGTTTCTAACATCTTAAAATATGTGTCACATAGTAGAATTTCAATGAGAGCTTGGTGATTGAGAATGAGTGAATCTTGAGCTCACTCGGTTTAACTCTTAACTCTGACTCTCATCAAACCTTTGGGTACTATCATTCCATAAACAAATGAGGGAAAATGAAACACCAAGTGTTTCAGTCATGTGCCAAAGTAAACAATCAAAAGGGTGGAGCAGAAACTGAGTGCCAGGCTGTCTGACTCCAAAGACCATGCTTTTCCTACTGGGCCATGTTTTTTCTCCAGGTAAGCTTCTGTTTCTTAAAGAAATTGGGCAAAGAAAACTGTCCACTCCACAGTGTTGATAAAAGGAACAAGGGGCATCATGTCAGTTAATAATATGGAGCAGAGTAGCAAAAGTCTAGCACCATTACTTTTAGAGAGAAAAATATCTCTAAATAACACAGAGAATAAGTGAATTCTAAGGGTTTGCCTAGCCACACCTCTTTCTCCCACCCCACACTGAAGGTTTCCTTTAAAACCAGTCAAGCTCTAACCAGTCACCTTAAATTAGTCTCCCTCAGCATTGTGTAATAAGCACAGTTGTACTCCTAGAGTTTCTATACACCAACACTGGCAAGAAAATGTATGTATGGTAGCAGCAGCGTAATGAAAAGAGTACGAGGCTTGGGAAGGCTGCTCATTCAATTAGTCTGCAAAATGCCATCAGCCTCCAGTTTAAAGAGAGAAAGACACAGGCAGAGTAAAGTTCAACTGCCCTCTAATTAACCCTAATTAGCAGATTGAAAGCTGTTTGTATATATAATAAAAGATACCTATTTTTGTGGTTCAGCAATTGAAATGAATAGTTTAAGTGCATAGTAGCTACTAGAGTAGAAAGCAATTTGGGGACAAGTACGTACAATTTCAGCAGTGTTTTATGGGATGAATAAGGAGTTTAGAGAAGTTTTTTTACCAACTAAATAATAATAAAGAAGAATTCAACAAACACAGATTACCTATAGCTGTCAAGAGGTAATAAAATCTAAGGCAATCTATAGAAATTAGCACAATCAGCAGTTTTGCAAAAACAATTTATGAATCAATTGTATTTTCCAGAGATCTGTTGAAAGGAGGCATTTTGGAAACCTAAAATGCATTATTTCATATGAGTGATATCACATCTAGTGACAATTTAATTTCTAATGGTTCTGCTTGGAGTCTAAACAGTTTTCAAACAAGGATACTTTGGGAGCGTGCAACCATCCCTAAGTTGGGGCATGTCAGAAACAAATTTCCCGGGGCATGGCATAAGATATCCTCTTCCCTAAGCCTCATGTCTGTAACTTAGAGGAGCAAAAAATGGAATTTTCAGAGACAAAGTGGTTGGATTGAAGACAGGAGACTGGGATGGGGACTCTGAAATGAGGAGGAATAGATTGTAAGTTGAGGGGTGAGCAATGCGGGTCAAGAGTTATGGGCTTCCTTTTTCACAATACAGCCATCAGTAGTGTTCACCTGATTCTCAGTTAATTTCTGTCTCTTAACCCAATTTCCAGCCAACTCAGAATGGACTAGCCTTGAATATCACTTTCTCTACTAAATTCTTTCTTTCTTAACTGACATTTTGTGGTTGAACAAATGAATCCCAGATGTGAGAAGAATAGTTCACATCCACAGCGAATGAAGTCCTGGCTCACTAAAGAAAGACACTATTCCTTCCTGGCTCAAAATACCAAGATAACATTTCCTAGAGCTGAGAGAGAGAATTGAAAACATTAACAAAAGTCAGAAGAAAAACTTCCTGGGTCACCAGGAAAGTCATAACAAGAGAGTACCATTGAATATCCTGCCCAGTTCCAAGAGCTTCCTTCAGAATTTTCCCCCCAGTCATTTCCCACATTCTCTATTCGGAGACTCTCAATTAGACCTAGTGTTGGCACCTCTACACCCCCTTATGTTGTTCAAAAAGACTAGCACAGAAAAAGTAGTATAAGAGCATTTACATCTTCAGTGAATATTGGACTGAGAGAGAATAAGGATTAAGAGCAAGGAGAAATGGGTGCATGCCTAGCATTCACTCAGGATGTGATTACAGTGCTCAACGGGGAAAAGGTTAACCCTAAATTTGCTTGAAGAAGAAAGTGCCACCATACACTGCAGCCATTATCAATTTTGTAAAGGCTGAGAATGGTCCGAGCTTGTTCCTACAATTATAAACAACTCATTCACAGCTCAGGAAATCTCAAGAGCTTGTAGCAACTCTATTGCCACTTACAGCCTTTACACTGACCATTGTTAGGGGTTCTGACTTCTCACTTGCTGACGAAGAGAACATCTTCAACGGAATATCTTGGGAGAAAAACTTCTTTCTTCACTTTGATTCCCCAATTTTCTGGAAGGCAGGCATTCTCATCAAATAATCACACTGCCCAATGAGAGTCAACAGTAAACTTTCCAATATCACAAAGTGCCCTGAGATGAAAATGTGAGAGGGAAGGAATTGACATGTCAGGCATAACCTGTTGGTTTTAACACAGATTCCCAAAAATAAAGTCTGGTGATTGACTCATTCTTTTCTCTGGGATTAAAAACAATTTTCAAAGCAATCTGGAGAGAGAAAAATTGAGCTGGAGGAATCAGGCTCCCTGACTTTAGACTATACTACAAAGCTACAGTCACGAAAGCAGTTTGGTGGTGGCACAAAAACAGAAATATAGATCAATGGAACAGGATAGAGAGTCCAGAGATAAACCCATGCACCTATGGTCAATTAATCTATGTCAAAGGAGACAAGACTATACAATAGAGAAAGGACAGTCTCTTCAATAAGTGGTGTTGGGAAAACTGGACAGCTACATGTAAAAGAATCAAGATAGAATATTCTCTAACACCATACACAAAAATAAACTCAAAATGGATTAAAGACCTAAATGTAACACCAGACACTATAAAACTCTTAGAGGAAACCACAGGCAAAACTCTCTTTGACATAAATTGCAGCAATATATTTTCTGATCTGTCTCCTAGAGTAATGAAATAAAAACAAAAATAAACAAATGGGACCTAATTAAACTCGAAAGATTTTGCATAGCAAAGGAAACCATAAACCCACAGGTTGAGAGAAAATATTTGCAAATGAGGCCACAGACAAGGGATTAATCTCCAGAATTTACAAACAGCTCATGCAACTCAATATCAAAAAAACAAACAACCCAATCAAAAAATGGGCATAAGACCTAAATAGACATTTCTCCAAAGAAGACATACAGATGGCAAAAAAACACATGAGAAGATGTTCAACATTGCTGGTTATTAGAGAAATGCAAATTGAAACTATAATGAGATATCACTTCACACAAGTCAGATGGACCATCATCAAATGTCTACAAACAATAAATTCTGGAGAGGGTGTGGAGAAAAGGGAACCCTCCTGCACTGTTGGTGGGAATGTAACTTGGTACAGCCACTATAGTGAAGAGTATGAAGATTCCTTAAAAAAACAGAAACAGAGCTACCATATGATCCAGGAATCCCTCTCCTGGACATATATCCAGAGAAAACTATGGTTCGAAAGAATGCACCCCAATGTTCACTGCAGTGCTGTTTACGAAAGCCAAGACATTGAAGCAACCTTAATGTCCAACGACAGATGAATGAATAAAGAAGATGTGGTACTTTTACACAATGAAATACTACTCAGCCATAAAAAGAATGAAATAATGCCACTTGCAGCAACATGGATGGACCTGGAGATTATCATACTAAATGAAATAAGTCAGACAGAGAAAGATAAATATGATATCACTTATGTATGGAACCAAAAAAAAATAATGAGACAAATGAAATATTTACAAAACAGAAACAGACTCACAGAGAACAAACTTATAATTACAAAAGGGGAAACATGGTGGAGAGGAATAAATTGGGAGTTTGGGATTGACATATACACACTACTATATTTAAAATAGATAACCAACAAGGATCTACTGTATAGCACAGGGAACTCTGCTCAATATTCTGTAATAAGCTACATGGGAAAAAATTTTGAAAAAAGAATAGATATATGTATAACTAAATCCCTTTGCTGTACACCTGAAACTAACACAACAAACTGTAAATCAACTATAGTCCAATATAAAATAAAATATTTAAAAAAAGAAAATATTTTTTAAAATTTAAGTATTCTATAAGACTCATTACTATTTTCTCTATGCTTAAGTCCATTGTCTCATTTATGTCTTATTTGTTTATTTAGGGGAATCTTGTTGCGAGTGGGTTCCTAGATAGATATGAGCTATGACCAAAGTCAGAACATCCAAAAAGATATTATTGCTTCTGACAGTATTAACACCTGAGAGCATTCATAACCCTAATCATCAGGGAAGAGTAATGTCCAATATCACAGAGGAAGAGCTAAATGAGACTAGAGATTTGATAGAAAGTGATCAAACCCACAGATGTGTTTATCACTGCATCATTTTTTAATGCTTCAGGTGAATACATCTGGGTTTCTGAGTTAACCAATGACTTGTTTTAATATTTCATTTCACTCATGTCAGCCTAGTCACCAGTTATTTTTCCTACTTTAGAATCTACTGGATCGCTATGAAAGAAAACTCTGATGTTTGGAACAACAATAACTGAAACCAGAATTTTATGCTTTGTTCTTTTACAGGCCTCTTCAAGCCCCAGGAACAGGTGCTTTAAATTATGCTGCCCAAGGCCAGCAGGGCCTGGTTTTATTATACTTTGGTAAATAACAGTCACTGTTGTCATCGGAGTTTTCTACACTTCCAGAAAATGTAACTAGCCACATGTCAGCAGGGTTCTTTGTCTAATTTCTACAGCTAAGGTGGCAAGAAGGTTATTAGAAGTAATAGCAAATTTTAAGTTTTATTAGCAGTAAACTGCAAAAGCTAATGGTGATGCCAACACTAGATAAAATCATTGTCACAGTTAATTCTGAACTCCTTATTTCAAGCTTAATAATAGGAAACTCAGTGGAAAGGATATTACATGCCCCATATCACTCATGAGTGCCGCAGGCCTGAGTAACTTGTTATTTTGCTCGTGAGCGAAATAAAATGCAGATTATACTGCCTGCTATCAGGGGCATTGTTTTAACTGAGGGTGTATGCATGGCGATGGGGGGCTCTGAGTAGGTTCTCATTTTTTGTAAATTTTATAAGAATGCTCTGCGCGTTTACAACACTGACTTGCCACATCACCTTTCTCTCATTTTGTGTGTGTGTGCTTTGAATGTTATCTTTTGTTTCAGCTCCAGACAAATGAAAGCAAGCTGGGGAGAAGGGGAAGAGAGCATTTGGCGCTTCTCACCAGCAGGTCCACCAAAGTGCTTCTCCAGCATTTTAAGGCCTTTATCTTCAGCCCCTCTGTCCACAGAGGCAAACAATGGAATATTTGTGTTGTCCTTTTTGTCTCATTCCAATCCCGTATGCCAGCACAAAAAAAGCCCTTCCACTCTAACACACACACCCGGCCAGGAGTAAATAATATAAGATGCACTCCTCCGTGCTTTACATTTACTAAGAAAATAGGTGTTTCCAAGAATCAAGATCACATGGGATTTTGTGTTCTTTTTCTAAAGTATGTTGCTCTTTCCTTTCAAACAAGTTGAAGCAATTTCTGATCCTGTGCCACAAATCGTCCAAATGCTGCCTCGGGATCCAAGTGTGTATTCCTGCTTTAAGGGGCACCTTCCATTGACTTGACAGGCACTGTCTGTGGTTATGCAGGTCCAGCTTCAGGCTTCCATGCGTGTGGAGATGATTGTTTTTAAGCAGGTCCTATTCTCTGTGATTGAAGTTGAGATCCTAAGACTTCCACAGCCAAGATCATTTGTGCTTCTCAAAGTTTCAATATTCCCTTTGAAATATTTGTCTGATGCTACACTGTATGGACAGAGTTGCTTACAGTTCAATTTCTGAGCAATTATTACTCCATGGCAATTTGACTTTATCTAGCAAAGAAGAGCTAAAATACTTAAGGCTGCAGTTGGCCTGCCTAACAAAGTTTTTACCTAAGTTAAGAACACAGATAGGGGCAGGGAAATGCAGTCAAATCTCTGCCTTCATGTCTAAGTTGGTAAAACATACAAAATCTGAATTTAAAACCTTAGCAGTTGTGAGTGACGTACTCATTAGCAGGTAAAATTAACCCCCAAACTGCAATGTTGATTGGTTCAATAATGGGATCAGTTTCATTTTCAATAATTACCTTGCTGCCATTTCTCTGCATCATATTTCAGTTTGAAGGCTCTGTCCTTTAGATGGCATTTCCTTTTTCCAAAGCATCAAGCTTCAAATTTATTGAGAAATGTTTGTGTTCACAATAAGATGATGCTGTTACTAATAAGTCCCATTAGTATCAGGAAAAATAAAACACATATTCTTAAGTTGTAAACAAACAGTCCTAAATTTCAGAAGTTGTTGTTACCAGGAATGCAAAATGCTGGGCCGTGAGAATTTGTAAATATGCACAACTTCGCAAGATTTACATGGACATCTCCACTTATTTCCTATTCGTACACACCAGTCTTATGTTTGACAGTGAATATAGTATTGTGGCACTGGAAATCCTTTTTTTATTAAAATAACGGAAAGGATGTCAGCCAGTTAAATGTGATGTTAGGATTTCATCTCTTTTTTTGCTTCACAGCTCCAAATGTAAGATAATCATCAGTTCTCCCCAAAATATACTTTTAATGAATTGTCATACCTAATTTTGCATGGAATCCATGATGTCTGGCCTGCTTCAGTTTGGAGTCCCTTGGGACCTGTAGAGATTTTTAATGGTCGTGAGAAATTGTCTCAAACTGTGGATTATGGCAATTCTATGATAGTCAGCTATCCATTCCATTTAAGACAGATTTGACTCTGGAATTTTCTTTCATCATTCTCGGGTATTTTTGATGACTTATTAACACATTGAATTCTGCTGATAATTCCATGTTAACATAAGTAGCAAACATTTTAAACTTAAATGATATTTTCAGAGGAATAAATTTTTGTGACTTTTTTCATGATTATTTAAACATTACATCTTGGAACTCTTTAACGATTTTATCTTATCAGAAGTCTTGATCTTAAGTCATTTTATGGCTTATTTCAAAGCCAGGTCCACATGGAGTCCTCACTAGTTACATGCCTCACTCAGTTATTGAATGTGTAATATGCATGCTTCTTAGTGTGTGCATAATAGTCATTTTTCTCTAGAATTATAGTTTCACCATGGAGAAACGGCAATGACCCAAACTGACCAAATATCTGCCCCAGTGGAGTTTACATTATAGTAGGAAGATACAGTACAGCATGTAGTATTTTAGTTGATGATAAGCAGTAGGAAGAAAGATAAAGCAGAAAAGGAGTGAGCAGGAAGAGGCTCCTTGGAAATATGGCATGTGAGTCAGGGTCCTGAAGGAGTGAGACAGTAAAACATGTAGCTAATTGCTAGGAGAGTATGTTCTAGTCAGAGCAAAAAAACAAGTGAAAATCCCTGAGACAAGAGTCTCCCTGAAGTGTTTGAAGAACACTGGAGAAGTCATTGTGGCTGATAGCAGAATGAATGAGGTCAGAGAGATGGTGATGGTCGGGGGAGAAGTAGAAGGTAAGGCAGGTGGGGATCCATTGAACGGCTTCTACCCTGATTCAGATGGGAAGCCATTAAAATATTTTAAGCCAAAGTATGACATGATCTGCCTCATGGCTTAGAAAGGAGCACCTAAACTACCTGGAGAATAGACATTTGGGGGTAAGAACGAAAGCAAAGACACGAGTTAAATCTTTTGAAATAATATAGATAAGAGTCGATGCAGGTTTGTATCATCAATGGAGGAAAAATGAAGAAGCTGGATTCTCGATAAATTTAGAAGTTAGAGTAGATAGGATTTGTTAGTAAATTGGATAAAAAGTATGAGAGAAAATCAAGAATGACTCCAAGCTTTAATCTGAGCAAATGGAAGGATAATGTTGCCATTTACTAACTGGAGAAAATTTGGGGAGAAGCAGGTTTGGGAGAGGCAGGAGGGGCAGGAGTTTGGATATTAGACATCTAGGAGGAGGTATTGAATAAGTACTGGTATATAGGAGTCTGGAGGTCAGACAAGTCCCTACTACAGACATCTTAAGTCTTAGGACTGAGGTTATGCGGGCCAACAGAGAAGAGAAGAAGTCCAAAGACTGAGGTCTTGGGCACTAATTATTTAGAGTTCAAGGAGATACACAGAATCGAACAAATGGAACTGAGAAGTAGTCAGTTAGGAAGGAAATAATCTGGGAGCTGGGAGAGTTCAATGTCCCAAAAGGCAAATAAAGAAAGCAATTAAAGAAATTAAGGGTGATGACAAAATATATATTTATTTCTAAAATAAATCATGTATTCATTCCCAAATAGCATGGTATTTTAACATGTCAGTGAATATATTTAAATGTTTTTAAACAAAAATTCTACTTTGGAATCTACAGTATCTGAATTGTGCAATCATTGGTTAAAACTTTCAAATAAATGATAGTAAAATTTCCTCTTTATTTAGAATAGTGTCTTGAGCATGAGTATTCAAAAGTTTGTCCTAATTCTGTTGAGATTCCAAAAATCCAGTCTCAAATTCCTTTAATCATTTTCATCATGTTATGTATATGTAACATCAATCAAATCTAAGCATATATATATATATATATTTGCTTGCTTTGGGGTATTCAGGTATAGTTTTTAATGCTTGACACTATAAAAATTCTCCAATTTTAAAATTCCTATTAACTGTTTGATTTTTGTTTGTTCTTGGTTAAGTTTCTTTTATGCTGAAGGTCTTATCTTTGGAATTCCCACTCCTGGAATGGTTAGCGGAAGTCTAAACTTTATAATAATTAGCCCACCAAAAATGTTTTGTAATTTTGGCTTTATTTATTGCTTCTAATTTTATGTATCAATTTTGGAGTTGTATCAGTGTCCTTGTAACTTGAAGTACCACCAAATAGGAGGCTAGTTTTATCTAAGAGAGTGTTTATATTTTATCGCATTTTGGTTTTAGTGGGGACATAGAAGTGTATAGGAGGATAAAGTAGAATGGAATAATTTGGCAATTATCCTATTAGGTTAATTCTAGATTAAACCTAACTACATAATTCAGAACCCAAGTTGAATCTCTGAGAAACCAGCTTTAAGGGGCTCCTGGGCTTTCTCATTACAGAAGTCCTCTGATGATCTTTCTCCCTAGCTCCCCCATGGGCATGTCCTCTTGTTTCACAAGGCAAACTGTATCTTCTTCCAGCTTGAGTCCCTAACTTCTTTCAATTATTGATAGCAGATTTTAAGTGGCAGGATAAGTGGATAAATGAGGAACAGCACAACAGAGATTCACAGAGCTGCCCATGCCAGCCGGTGCCTCTGTTAATTTCTCCTCTGATGCCTGCATTTCTCCTTTACCAGAACTATTTTTCAATACCCCCTCCCCAAGACTCTAAGTTCCATGAAAGCTCAAGTTTTGTATGCTATTGTACCCTCTGTATCTGACACCACATTGGGCACACTCAGATACTTGCTGAAAAGAAAAGTTTGAGAGACCCAATCTACCTTGGTAAAGAGTGTCAGAAAAAAATTTGCAGAGAAAGATGACAAGGTATGACCATCTTCCAAGTCACAATCTTAAGAACTTTTACAGCTCTATAAAATTAAACAATACCTGGCAAATAAATTAATGAATGGATCTCATATATTCTCTAAGAAATACATTTCATAGTACTGAACAGAAGTGAAGTCACCAGATACGAAGTGAACAGATCTCTGAGTAACCAAGTGTGGAATAGGAAGTAGTTTCATAACAGACTGTAAACTCAGTTGCTCTAGGAAGTATCAAATGATTTACACATGTTCCAATGAGAACCAACTTACTCACCTTTACCTTGTTTTTTCCAATAACAGTGACTCACATCTTTTCATAGCCTGAGAGAAAAGAGTAACATAAAACAAGATTCAACAAAGTAAGGGCCTTCCTGCTACTAATAATACATGATAGGGTCAAGGTCTCCACACGTTTTACATACTTTTTTAAAGAAAGCACATCATTAAGGGTATGCTCCTATAAGTGACCAGGATGTAAGTTTTCCCTGCAGTACAATGATTTTAGGCTAACAGTTGACAGAGTGCCAGAGACTGAAAGGAGACACAGGATGAGAAAAGAAGGCAAATGGCGTGATGTGACACAAACAGATGTGAGAGTCCCATCTCTGAAGGCTCTTGGCTCTCCAGTGCCTTTCAATTGCTGTCCAAACAGCCAAAGGCCAGAGTAGACTGTGTGTCAATGAATGCTGTGATAAACGGAAGAGAATGAGAGTTAAGAAGTGAAATGTAGATATATTAGATAGATGATAGATAGATAGATAGATAGATAGATATGGATGACAAGCTTATTCCTCCTAAACACTATATTTCCTTGAATACTTGTGCAGACCATGGGAAGTCAGCATTACTAGCCTCATTTAGAAATGAGAACCCAGAGTTGATAATTATCCTGACATAGACACTAAGAGCCTCTATTCCATCTGCCCCAACCACCTCTATAAACTTCCTATTCCTCTTTTCCTCATTCATTCTGCTCCAGCCACATCCCTACAGTGTGTAGTCCCTTAATTTAGGTATTAGCTAAACTTTAAATATGCTTTTCCATCATTCTCTGAGGCAGCCACACTGCTGGAGGGCAAGAACTGTGACTTTTCACCATTGCATGCCCAGAAGTTAGATTAGTACCTGGTACCTATTAGGCATGTGATACATAGCTCTGAATAAATGAATGAATAAATGAATGAATGAATCAATCAATCTGTTTAGATTACCTGGGAACATTCAAAATTGCAAAACAAAAAGATCAAGATTCATTATAAACTAATACCTCACAAGATTAAAATATGAAGAATGATCTCTTAGATACATATATAATTAGAACATATGATATTAAAAATAAAATTAGGAAAATTGAACAATTCACACTTTTATACTATATGTAGAATTAATCTAAATATTAATGTAAGCACTATATTTATTTACTTTAATATACCAATAAATCATAAACTTGACCATATAGGAGTACAAATTCACTTATTTTTCTTTGTCCTAAATACTAATTAATTTCATATATGAAAATCTCATTAAGAAACATTATGTTCAAGAATAAATTTTCAAAGCCCTACTTTACCAGATTAAATGTATAATAAAATATTTAAAATGACATTTATTGCATCAATTTTTAAAAATAAAGATAGAGAAAGCTGTTAATATAACTTAATAGTCCCAATACTTTTCTAGCGTATTTTTCCAATAATATATTTTGCATACTACTGCTAAAATATCAGAAAATAATACCTACAGGACAAAAATAAAGTTTTCAGAATTAAAGGGGAAGCTGTAAATGTGTAATATTTTATTCAAATTTCACTTTAGCATTTGATATATCGTATTGGGTTTCCTGCCAGAGGGCTTTCAAGAGCTTGGGAAAATAAAGTCAGCATAATTTCATTTTTGAGGGGAGTCACTTTATTATTAATCAGGAGACAGTTATTTTTTTTTATTTTTTATAAATATATTTATTTTATTTATTTATTTTTGGCTGTGTTGGGCCTTCTTTGCTGCGCGGGGGCTTTCTCTCTAGTTGCGGTAAGTGGGGGCTATTCTTCATTGCAGTGCACGGGTTTCTTATTGTGGTTGCTTCTCTAGTTGTGGAGCACAGGCTCTAGGCACGTGGGCTTCAGTAGTTGCGGCACGTGGGCTCAGTAGTTGTGGCTCACGGGCTCTAGTGCGCAGGCTCAGTAGCTGTGGCGCATGGGCTTAGTTGCTCCACGGCATGTGCGATCTTCCCGGACCAGGGATTGAACCTGTATCCCCTGCATTGGCAGGTGGATTCTCAACCACTGTACCACCAGGGAAGCCCCAGGGGACAGTTATTGATCTCTGACAGCTTTAAATATTGAAAAAATACGAAAAGATCCATGTTTCATCTAATTATGAACTATAAATTGGTGATGAGGAGCAATGAATTCTATTTACCTAGACTAATATTAATGCTTCATTTTAGAAAAGATGTGGACACATATTAGTCTTTGTACCTATTTCACCAACATCTAAATTCCATGGGGTTGAAAAAAATATTTTATGAAATGTTAGATCTTTGGAAAAGAAAGACCTAAGGATTTATATGTAAATATATCAATAGCCTATTCTAAAATATACCTATCACAAATGTAAGAAATTCCTAAAACTTGTTTCATTTTCTTCTACTTTCTTTAAGATCAAGATGCAATTCTCCTATTTTAATTTTAATATCTATCCAAGTAGATAGTTAATGTGAAGCCCTTCTCTCCTTTCCTGCCAGTTTCTCACCTTTGAAACCAGTGATGTAACTTAGAGTCCTGTCTTCCCAATCAACAGTTATCTACACAATTTTCAAAATGTGACTTCAGTTTGAATGAGTGCCTATGAGTTTGTTATTATTATTGAAAAGACAATAATAATTTAAAATGATAGTAATAACAATAATTAAACAATAATTTAAGGCACTAACACTCCCCTTCTGAAACAGGAAAACATGTACAGAACTTGGTGTTCTCTATTAACTCTGGGCCATACTAATCTCATGAAAATGGCAAGATCAATTTTTCTGGATCTTGAAAGACACTAGTGTTACTGTGTGCACCTATTGGAAGGATAACCAAGTTTTTAACCTAGACTAATTCAAAGCAAACAATCAATGAAAATAGGAAACTAGGAAGAATGAAGAAATTCTAAGGTCCAGCACACACATTAAATTCCATTATATTTCTTCACATCATCACAGAACAGTCTCAAAGTATGCTATTGACTCAAATAACCAAAAACATTTTTAAGTTATGAACAATAGCTCCCATTTTCTTATTTCCATCTTCAGTTTCAAATGAGCATGAATTTCCAACTTTACCCATTAAGAAATATTTGTGCTTTAAAAAATTCATGTTGACTCCAAAAACAGTGATGCGGGAAAGCTCTGAGAAGGATATTAATAGAAAGTTAATAACTCATCTTCATTTATCAGCTGTCTTCAACTCTCACGAGTTCTAAAGGATTATTTTGTTAGTGTTTCATAGGACACTTGATACAAAATTTGTAGAATTAGCCCTAGCAGAGTAAGTTTGAATTCTGGAAGCTTCTGGTAATTTTCTCAAACATTATGTGCGTTGAAGTCTTTCTTTGCATTTTCAGATGACAGAAAAATGGAAAATCTTTCTAAGGTTTACTGTAATTCTTCCCTCAAAGGGCTTCTTGCAAAGAATACACATGTTGCAGTTATACCTCAAATTAGAGATTTTAGGTTTCCCTGCCTGGTCAATTATAAGACCGTTGGCCTTAGCAGAGAACACATGCTCTCGACTTTGCAAAGGTCTGCGTCAACAGCTTGTTGAGCTTTGAAGAACCTCGGCCTTTTTTGCAGCTGGGGCTTTTTCTCCTTTTCCATGTTTCAGGACCACTGCTGGTTTTCATTCATCTCCATTCAGTGGGTTTCAGGTGACATTTTGGGGCTGGAAACATAATGTGTCAGAAGATAACTATAGCTTCCTACTGTGTTAGTTTTTGTTTCCTTTGTCAGGAGGTGAGTGAACACAAACATTTTCCAATTTCTCTGATTTTCAGACAGGTTTAGATCTACTGAGCCATCACTGATACACATGCCTATACCATTTAGAAACACTTGATACAGATTTCAGAGGTGATTTCTAAGTTAGATCCTATACAAATAAAGGTACCGTCATTTATCCTTTTTCCAGGAGAGGAATAGATTTCATGTCCTCCCCTTGGTTTACTCCTGCTCAGTATAAAAGGAATAGATGTGGCACTTCTAAAAACACTTCTCATTTGGGCTCAAAACAGCAGCTCACCTTTTTGCTAAAGGCAATACATTATCATGATCAACAGAATCTGTCTCTTGGGATTCAGTTCTGTAGTCCTTTCTTGGGTAAAATTCCCATCAGACTCAGAATGAAGTTCTAAGTGAAAATTTAAATTACATTACAATATTCAGTTTCCTAATTTCCACCAAGGCTTTGCCAAAGGCATTGAATGATTTATGATAAACTTGAAAAACTCAGTCCCCTCTTCCCAGGGTGTCTTCAATTATTTCTTTGATGAACTCTGCTCTTGCTTCCTTGTTGCAATGAAATACTAAGGGGTTTAGGGCCTTTATATTTTTCCTCAAACTTTTTTTTTTTTTTAACTTCAGAATATCTGCACAAGAAATATCATTGAGTGGAATGTTTTAAATGTACCTCATAAAATTATGGTTAAATATTATCTTATTCCTATAGAATTTGTATGACTTGCAGATGTAAATTCCCTATAATATCATTTTAGTTATAAAATTGCATTATTAGAAATTGCTCAAATTCATTATACTTCAGCCTGAAGAGTTAGCTTAGTCAGAAAATAAGTTCTGATGAAATCTCGTATTACTTTCTACTTGATTCTCTTGTCACTTAGGATGTAAATGCACACCATTGGCCATAATGAGAATTGCATGTATGAGTATAGATAGATTCTAGATTTTAAAGTTTAATTTACCTCATGTGAAGAAACTGAGTCCTTGGTAAATTGAGGGACCTAACCAAATCACATTTTATTAAAAGTGGAATGGATCCTACATTGTATTATGGACTATGGAGTCCATAGTAGACTTTGAACATTGCATACACTACTTATTACTATGATTCATGTAAGTCAAGGTATATATTACTTAGTTATGCCATGAGTAAGTCACTAAGCTTCAAATTCTTAACCAGAAAAAAATGGAGATATCTATATTCTAAGATGGCTGACAGGATGGAAAATGATTTATGCAAGAATTCTGGTTCAAAATAGACATTAAGTAAAATGGTAAAGATTATAATTATTAGTATATTTCAGGCAACTAATTTCCTAAATCATCTTTCTGCCCTTTTTTCTCTGATTCAGTCTTCATACAGCTTTCAGAATATTTCTCTAATACACAGGTCTTTTTACTTTGAAACCCTCTATACCTATTGATCAAATTAAGTTAAAATTTCTCCCCTTAACTTGCAAGGCCCTACACATCAGGCCACAGCCCACTTTTCCAAAACGGTTTCAACTTCCTTCCTATACTTACATTACTTTCAAATCTAGTTAATTTGCTTTCTTTTCCACATACATCTCCCCACATTCCCAGCCCAAATGCTGTCTTGTCCGTAGGGGCTTTATTTATTCCTCCAGCCAGATGCACCTGTCCCCATCATGGTGAGAAAGAGAAAGGAACCAGCATCTACTGAACTTACACTCTGTGCAGAGTTCTGTGCCCAGCACTTTAAAAGCATTACTTCATTAGCACTTGTGTATGGCATGTATCATATTCTACTTTGTGTTATAATCATTTTCGTCCTTGTTTCATTTTGCTTCAGATTATTGTTCACTAAGGGCAGAAGTTATATCTTAATCTAAAGTAGAAAGTTCTAGGGAAAAATGCTAATTAAATACCTTAAAATATAAGAGGCAAAAACATTAGCTAAAATAAGGAGTTAAGGGGCCTCTGAAGCAACTTGGAAAGCAATGACAGTTTATTTGGGATAGAAGAGCCTTCTTTAATCCATCTTAAATCATCATCAAATTTGTGCTTTATTAGCAAAAGGGAGTTTAGTACATAATGTCATATGGCATGTCACAATTGGAAGCCAGCATCAACATTTTCCCCTCTTCCCCAAGCCTAATCAGTCACAATTACATGAAGAAACAGGAAAAAACAAACAAACAAAAAACACCAAACCAACACAGAAAAACACACAACATTACTTGCATCATCATTATGTGATGATGTAAAAAGTTCAAAAAATAGAAAAACATACTCTACATACATTTATTTGCATGCAGTGTAACCATCTTTCAACATATTTCAGGAAATGGGAGATGTAGTGAGTTGAAAATGAGTTTACTGAAGGAATTTGACTGAGTACCAACTCTGTGTTTTTATGGTCATAAGCTGTCACTTAAAAATATATATCCATTTATGTACTGTTATTCATTAAATTGAATATAAATGTTAGTATATAAGTGTCTATAACTTATTTAAAAAGTGAGTCACATGAATAGCAAAATACACTTTAATTTTAGGGAATAATTTTCTATCACTGGTTATTAGAACCTCTAAAATTATAGAACAGTCATGCAGTTCTTCAATACTATTAGGTACACTAGATTATGAACTCCAGAGCAAAGAACATGGCTGTTTTGCTCAACAAAAGTAGACTGCCAGAAAATACATTATCAACAGACAGATTCTGTTGATCATGATAATGTATTTGTTTGTTTGTTTTAATAAATCAAACTGGGTTTCAAAATAGAGACCAGTCTTCATTAAACCTTAATAACCTCCAAAACGGAAACATAAACTAACAACTAACAGTAAAAACTGTAAAAGTTCACATTAGGACAGAGTAAATAGGTCAAAATCCATCACAGAGGCCCAGTGGAGAGGGGAAAAGCAAAATGTAAAGGAAAGGAAAAGGGAATGGAAAAACCAAAGGAAAAAAGATATTTAAAAGAACCCTCAGTTTATCATCTGAGTGAAGAAACATGGATTCCATCTTTTCAAGAGATGGGAAATCACATGACTTACTTGCAGAGAGTTTCCCACCTTCCAATTTGCAGCCATCACCCCACCCCCTTCCCAGTGGAGGGACTACAACATACAATTACTCAAAAAAACAGTGAGTTTAGATTCCTTCTTGATAGCCTATTATTTTTTTTTTTATTATTGTTGTCTTTTTCAACTGAACCAGGGTCTCTCTACACCTTGGGAGAAGCTGGGCATTAACTCTTTCAGCTCATTAGGGTACAATTTAGGAAACCACTGCAGTGCCTTAGTTCACAACCTAAAAGTCAGCTACTAGGAGAATATGGATCAATGTATTTTATCCCTCTGAAATTTAAACAGAAGATCCCCTTTTCTGAACCTAAATTGGGTAATTCAGTTACAAAGTCATTAGACCCCATTGTAAGATGATTCAGGGGGAGTTTCTGTTTTCATGAAAACCCTTTTCTGTGTTCATCCAACACATATTCTGGCCTCTTGCACCCCATTTACAAGGTTTCTAATTAAGCTCCAGAGAGGATTATATAGTTCACTGAACTGAGTCACTATGCTACAACTGGGAAAGAATACACACTCCTATGTTATCAGAAAAATAAACACTTTAGTTGCATTTCCTCTGCCACACATGTTATCTCTTTTTCCTGTCACAACATTTTTTATAGGTTTTTATTTCAAAGGATTACCCTGAGATTACAGTCAACACAAGCCAGGGGAAAGTCTCCATACAGAATATAGCAAGTGGTTTTGCCTCCTAAGAAATCTCTCTCCAGACAATAAATATCATTGAAATAATCTCTCATAATTTAAGAACAAAGAAAAAAGTTTTTCAACAGTACTTTTGCCCAAATTTTTACAAAAATAAAATGTTTATTGGTGATAAAGCAAAATTACCAACTTAATTCTTAACTGAAATTTTTAATCTTTTAAATTGTTTCAAAAACTCCCCTGGTTTCTGCTGTTCCTTCTAACATCTGTCGGCAAAATGCACTGTGCTAGGTCACAATTCTTAGGAAATGTTGTTTAAGAACAGAAAGGTCATTCTCTTTCCTATGCCAGGGGAAAACACTCCAGTTATTATTCAACTCAAGTAAATGCTTCATAACCATGGAATTAAATATTTCTGAAGGGTTCATTCCTGAGCTTTCTGGGTTGAATTAGGTTTTTCTCAGAACTGTACTTCATGTCACCCACATGTCTTGGAAACTGGTGCCTTCTGCTCAGCTGTGCATTTTTTTCCAGACATGCCGGATGTCGGTGCAATAAGCACTCTGAAAGTTCAAAGACACCCAGTGCATTCTGTGCTTTCTCTTCCCACCATTCATGTAAACACCATTAATAACCAGACCACTCTTTTGCCAAAAGTCTCTTTAGTGGCTTGACTTTAGTCTGTTAATTATTCTCACTCACTCTCCACCCTTATTGTGCTCAGTATCTGAGGCCAAAATCCAGCCAGTTCCCACCACACGTGTTTCTACAGCACAGATACTGACCAGAGCCTGGAAGAAACGTGTATGTCCCTCGCTTCTCTTACTCTTTACTGACATAGGTCCACGTCCCCCTCAGAGTACATACATTCAGAAATTAAACAAACATGTCTTCAGATCCTACCATTTACCAGGCTTTGTAGTTGATATCAGGCACAGGTTGGAGAACAAGAAGAAAGACAAAAATCTTTCCAAGGAACTTACATTCTGATAGGGAACACATGAAGAGAGACATAAGCATCAAAAGATAAATAAACAAGATAGTTTTATATAGTCACATGCTGTGTAAGAAATAAATCTCAGGATAATGTGATAGAGAGTGACTTGGGGATAGACAATTGCCAGATGAGAGCCTCATGGAAGATCTTTCTGAGCAGATGACATTTCAGCTAAAACCCACAAGAAAAGGAGAAGCTGGACAGCCTAAGCACCAGAAGACAAAATTTCAAAATAGAAGGGACAAGGACAAAGCCCCAAGGAGTGTTAGAGCAACTGAGAGAAGACTGGTCAGTTGGAAGTATAAAAACACTCATAAACTTCCAAAGCACAAACAATTCTAAGCCTGTGAAAGTCCTTTATGACTCTTCCATATTTCTTTAAAGCATATTAGTGACTATTTGTAATAATTCCCCACCAAATGTGACTTCTTGGGTGCAAACTTAACTTTTGCAACTTATGTAAAATGTTGTCTAACTTCTGTTTTATCATTCTTCACAAGAATAATAACCCCCATCCTATAGGACTTCCAGAAAGATGACTAAGTATGGCAGACCCTTTTTGTTCACTACTTAATATGATCCAGTCTCTCCTTCCTTCAGTCAGAATCCATTTGTGGATTCATTTGTATTATTTTTTAGACACTACATATAAGTTATATCATACAATATTTGTCTTTGTCTAACTTACTTCACTTAGTATAATAATCTCTAGATCTATTCATGTTGCTGCAAATGACATTATTTCATTCTTTTTATGGCTGAGTAATATTCCAGTGAATATATAAAGCAGCAATGTATTCTTAAAAATATATGCATGCATGCATGTGTAGATACATACCAACATACATAGAACTCCACTTTCCAGCCTCCCTTGCAGCTAGGGATTTGGCAAGTATGCCATATGTGACTCAGTGCTGGCCAATATATATAAGCAGAGGATTAGATCTTTAAAAGAAAGATTGTTAAAATATTTTCAGAAGGGGACAGATCTGACCTGCACACTCTATTCCCCCTTACAATTCTCTTTTTTTTTTGCCCTAGAGAAATGTGATGCTGGAAGCTAAGCAGCCATCTTTAGACTCTGAGGTAACTTTGAGAATAAAGTCACATATTTAAGATAGTTGAATGAAAAGTTCACAGGAGCTGAGTCACTAATATCACGATGGAGCCACCATTTGAGACTTGGACAACCTCCTGATTTCTTGTTGAGGAAAATACACCCCCATATATTTAAACCACTGTTAAGTTTTCTACATGGCCACATGGCTACTTGGAGCCAAGTGTAGAATTACTATATATAAAGTGCCACAAAACAGATAAAAGATAAATTATACTGTAATATCTTCATCATCATCTATATTACTGTTGTGCTTTAATGAAGCATTTTATTTATTTACAGAAAAGGACACATGGAAGATAGAAAATGCTAAAGTTCAGATATTTCAAAGTCATGTTATAAATGGATTTGAAGAGTCACTGAATATATAACACTTTTCATTATTTTCATAACACATCCAGTGGCTATTTACTTCCATAATGTTTGTATTATGTTGTCATGCCAAAATATCTGGAATTCTAAGAATGCACAAATAAATATCATTCTTTTGCTGACCTAGTATCTTTAGAGCAAAGGAGAACAGGGAGAGAGACTCTTTCTGCCAATGACAGTGGCTACTGGCATTTCTCCTATATTTCAAATAAATAACAAGAAACATCTTTCAGATATTTAAGAATTGGGAAATTCTTTTAGGGATGTGACAAAAGCAAGTAGATTGACCTGGCCTGCAGCGATAAGAAATGAAGGGCTATTTGTAGACTAAATTTGGAGCAAGGCAAGTCTGAGAGGGTACCACCATGGATGTAAATGTCTTCTACAAAAACAAATGTCTACTGCTCAGAGGCCCGCATCAGTGCACTCCAGCTCCTACTGGAAACTCCCCACAGGAAGCTTTAGTAACCTACTGGACAGCACTATCAAGAATAAACAGGTGCTATATATCAATGACCTATTATATCATCAAACTTACAGTATTATTGAAATAATAATTAGTAGTGCTTTTGGTTAAGCAGTCATGTGTCTAGCATCATGCTATACAGTATACAGACATGATCTTTAATCTTTATATTGCTTAATGACATAACCAATAATTTTGAAAATATATGAAATTAATTGAAAGCATGGCATGCATAGGAGAAATTCAAATGCATCTATATTGCATTGAGCTAGATAATTATGTAAACAAATTGCTTTTATATACTACCTACAGTGACTTATTTATTAATGTGTGTAGATGTTTGTCACTGGGACACGTTTCTTCAGGCAGCTTAACAATGTCTGTGGCAATTTTGCATGGTTTTTTCAGGACCTGCCAGGCACTGTTAGAAGAGATATGTCACATACACTCAGTATGATCAGACAGAGTGGGATGCACTCATGCACGGGGTACCCACCCTTTGTAATACTGCTCCATGTTTGTGCCTAAAACTACAAAAATTCTGATAACTTCTGTTTTACACAATTCCCATAAAAATGTATATAGTGGGAGTATAATTGTGTATATTTCTGCTATATTCCTAATAGGAGAGAAACTCCATTTTGATGAGCTATCTACAAAAAACTTAATTCCAACTTCCTTCTTAAATTGTCCATGTCTGAAATTTAGAAGAATCTTCCAAAGATTAGCTTCTAGCTCCATCTATTTCAAACTTTGTTTCTCTGTCACTCCCCCAATACTTGTTATTGCTGAGCTCTGTAGTTCACGTTCATATCATGACGTGGTCTCCACCCCAGCACCTTTATATCAGGATGCTAGTAAGTCAGCTTAGTGGGTGGGGGGAATATTCCTGGAATGCATTCAAACTCAGACTAACAAGTTAATTCTACTTGGAAGTGACTAAAAATGTCAAGTTGTGTTTCCATCTCAATTTTATCTTAGCAAAATACAAAAGAAAAGAAAGGAAGGAAAAAACTTTGCCATTCTAATCCTACTTGACATGAAGGGAAGTATGAGAGAGGGGAGGGCAGAGTGGAAAGAGACAGTGGTTTTACATAATTGTGGTTAAAATATTTTTACTTTACAAATTTCACAGTAACCCATGATCAGGTAAATGCATTGCTAGGGCCCCATCTAGGGACCTTGAAAAAGGCCAGCTCAAGTAAGGAGAGCTGAAGCCGAGTCTTCTTTGTAGAAAATCTGCTTCAACTCTTAAATTGCCTACATGTTAACAAGAGGGACTATGGGAGCTGCCACATCTATTTCACCTGGGATGCAATGCTTCCAGCCAAGGCTCCACAGATGCACTCACCAGGTGAAATCAGGGATGCCCACTTTTTTTTTTTTAATTTATTTAATTTATTTATTTTTGGCTGCGTTGGGTCTTCGTTGCTGCGTGTGGGCTTTCTCTAGTTGTGGTGAGCAGGGGCTATTGTTTGTTGCACTGCAAGGCTTCTCATTGCGGTGGCTTTTCTTGTTGCAGAGCATGGGCTCTAGGCACACAGGCTTCCGTAGTTGTGGCTCACAGGCTCTAGAGAGCAGGCTCAGTAGTTGTGGCGCAAGGGCTTCATTGCTCCGTGACATGTGGGAACTTCCCGGACCAGGGATTGAACCCGGGTGCCTGCATTGGCAGGTGGATTCTTAACCCCTGTGCTACCAGGGAAGCCCCAGGATGGCCACTTTTGAGGCTGATACATCAGGATACATATCCAAGACCTCATAATGATTTGAGTCTGTAGAGAGTACCCAGGAAAATAAAGATCTCTCAATGTCCCACATAGAAAGATCCATTTTAATTCCAGAACATTTGGTGGCAGGGGATGGGAGGAAGGCAGGAGGGAGATAGAAATTATTCTTTAAGACTCTCTAACAAATAACAAATACCAGTGACAAGAGGTTCTATTTATTGAGCACCTCCCCTGTGCTGGTACTGTCACCTCATTTAATTCATGAAACAACTCTGAAGTAAGTCCTCTATTACATTCATTTTTTAAAGTCATATTTATTAAAGTATAACTGATTTACCCTTTTATTAAGTAAAGCCTGAAATCAGGTAGTCTGAGTCCACCAACTTTTCACTTTTTTTCAAAATGGTTTGGCTTGTCTTGGCCCTTTGTTTTTTCATATGAAATTTTAAATCAGCTTGACAAGTTCTACTAAAAAGCATTCTGAGAGTTTGATTGTGATTGCATTGGATCTTATGATGAATTGGGGGAAAACTGATAGTTTAAAAATATTGTGTCCTTTGAACCATGAACACAGTATATATCTCCATTTATTTGGGTCTTTAATTTCTTTCAGCAACATTTTGTCAATTTTAGCATAAAAATCTTGCAGTTATATTGTTAAATGCATCCCTAAGCATTTCTTGTTTTTAAAGAATGTGGGAAGGTTAGTGCAGGTTACCTGCCCTTTTCCTGGAAGCTTATGACTCTTACTTGAGGGGGAGGTCATTTAGTTTTCCTCCCCTTCCCTGGATATACCTTATAAGCACCAATGAGATCATGTGAAAAACACTTTTGAGAATGTATAGACTCCACTTGTATCTGGAGCCCCTAGATTTTATTTTGTCATACTTACTCATACTTGGCCTTTAAAAATGTATTAAAATGTTGGCTATTTTCTCCTTACCTGTTGTCACTGACAGTTACCTCTTTCTTCCATGTTCTTTCAAAGGTGAAACCGTTTATTTGTTTCATCTGTCTTTGGAAGGGGTTTCTCAGTCTTTGGAAATCAGTTCATGTGATTGGACGTCTCATCTCTCTAAGGGTCTTAAGAATACTTTCATAGATTTTGCTTTCTTATTGTAGTAGGGTAACATTCTCTTGTATCTTTCTACATTCTAAGCAAAAGGGTAGCCAACCAGGACCATTTTATATGAGAAAACAGAGACTTGGAGAGGCCAAGTAACATGCCTTATGTCATAGATCTGTTAAATAACATGATCAAAACTCAAACTCAGGTTTTTCTGAAATAAAAATCTATTGTGATAAAGATCACAATAAAATGCATCCTGTAAGATCTTTTCATCAAAAGAACATGTTTTAGCTGTCTACATGATTCTAATCAGACCCACATATTTTCGTTTTTCTTTCAATGGTGCATTGGAAGCAATGCTATAATTATCTTATAGGTCATCAAGGTTCCTACCCCAAGTTAGTCTGCAGTGCAAGAGTTTTTTGTTGTTTGTTTGTTTGTTTGAAGTGAGTATTCGCAGAAAATCCCTACCCTTCTCAGAGGGCTGAGTCATTTTGGAAAGTAAAACCTCAGTACTTCTGCCATTGTTCAATAAGTCTGGATAATTCTAAAAAATGTAGACTATTTGCTGCCTTTTAGAAATGCTCGGGCAAGCCCAGTGAAAACATCATATGGCCATAGGAGCTTGGACTCCAAAGCAGAGGACAGCTTCAGGACAGGAGGATTCTGCATCACATTGGGAAAGACGGCCAAGAGGCAACTTAGATGAGGTTGCTAACAGAAAAACAGCTTAGTAGGAACCAATATTGTGACCAGTGGAAGTATCAAGTCCAAAGACAGAAACAAGGATAGAAACTAGAACACATACAACAAAGTCAGGAAAGGGGGCATAAAGGAGCTTTTGAAAGAAGTGGAAAAGCAATTTGGAAGAAAATTGTAAATATCAAATAAGTACTTGAGCTCTCTTGTCGTCACCTGTAGAAACCATTCTAGTCATTTAGGAACCTGTGAAAGTCTGACATGAGGCCTCACGTCTTGGCCAGACATGTATTTGTATAGTATATTTTACCTCATAAACCACTTACTAATATTATCTTATTTGAAATTCATGGCAATCCTTTGTAATAGGAAGGGAAGGTAATGCTAGTTCCTGTTTACAGATGAAAACCCTGAGACAGAATGTTCAGAATATATCAGATTTTAGTTCTGCTGTAATTTTTTATCATCTGAACATTCATATGTTTGTGTGTATATTTACTTCCAAGGTATATACAGTGTTACAGATGTTCTCAGAATGTTACTAAGATATTTATAAATGTGATGACTTAGAAAAATCACAAGAAAGCCATTAATGAAACATTTCATTTCACAAATTGCAAGATGATTAAAGGGAAGAAATTCAAAAGGGGAGAATCCTCTCCAAAGTTCAAGCAACAAATTTTCACGTGACGCTGGGAAAAGCAAAATGTGTTAGAGCTTTTAGAGGTGTAAATCTAAAGCTTCCCACAACACTTGCAATCATTTTGAGGTTTTAAGGTGAAAATTATCTGCAAACTCATTACTCGAAAGATGCATAGGACTAGATAAGGGAGGAAAGACCTGCATTTGATAAGTGGAAGGCAATGGTGATTAAAACATTCTTTGCTTAAGCATTTCAAGAAGCATTTGCCTATGTCACTGGTTAAGCTACATTTATGAGTTTGTGATTCTGTCTTCCTTAGTAAGTTGTAACTTTCTTGAAGTCAGAGACTGGGAAAGATGCACTTTTTGTATTTTAAGTGCAGAGTACCTAGATACAGTAAATGTTCAATAATTTTTGGTAAGGGAATGGTGTCAGTTTACACACTCACATAATAACAACACCCATATGACTCCATATATATGTATATAATTCCATATGTATGTATTGCATGTATCTATGTGTATACACAGACACACTTCCATATATGTTATGGGATATATATTATCATATATAATATGGAATTATATAAGGGTTGCTATTATGTGGGTATAGGGGTGTGAGCTCATATACAAGTATGTTTTATGCATCTGTGTGTGTAATCATTTTGATCTTTGATTTTTTTCCACATCATGTTTTTAATCTCAGATAAGCTTTCATCAAAGTCGGTTATAAAAGTGAAAATAACTGATGTTAATCTTGGCCTATGAGAGTTACAATTAAAAAGGCAAAGCTGATGCATAATATGTCAAGCCTAACACAAATGACTTTGCAAGTGCCCACTACTTTGCATTGCCTGATCACTCCTGGACACACAAGTGATTGAAAGTCACTGGAAACTTACCATAAAGCTCTGCATTGCTGAAACAACAGGAACTTTAACCTGGCAATTGGCTAAAATCACTTTCTGATATAACCTGCACAGTGACCCTGGCTGCTGTCCTGCTCTTCCTGTTTCCCTGCATCCTGACTCTGTCTCAGTGATGACTTACTTGTGCCATCTTATGTGGTCTGCAGCTTGACTGAGGTCTTGTTCTGATTCACAGGGAGTGTTGAATGGAGTCTGCCTGGAATTAACTGTGGTGGCAATCAGGAAAATTTCATTCTTCTTTATTTGTTTTTCCTCATTCTCAAACATTGAGCATCTGCACTTGACAGGTACCCCATTTAGCATGGAGTGGGGGAACACAAAGATGAATAAAAGGCACAGTCCTTGTCTAACAGCTGCTAAGGTTTCCAAGGTGAAATTTTTTTGAATGGCAACTTGTAGAGGGTGTTCTCAGAGTGGGGTTGTACATGTTCCAAAAAGAAGTATAAAGACCTAAAACTCAAGTCATTTTGTTTAATCATTTTGATGATCAAAAATCCAGTTTGTAGATCAAACTAAAAAGCAAAGGAAACCATCAAAAAAGTGAAAAGGCAACCTACCAAATGGGGTAAAATATTTGCAAATCATGTTTCTGATAAGGGGTTAATAACCAAAATATATGAAGAACTCATACTCTCAACAGCCAAAAAAAAAAAAAAAAAAAAAAAAATCAAACAATTGGGTTATAAAAAGGGAAAAGAATCTTAGACATTTTTCCAAAGAAAACATGCAGATGGTCAACAGGTACAGGAAAAGGTGCTCAACATCAGTAATCATCAGGGAAATGCAAATCCAGACCACAATGAGATATCATCTCATACATGTCAGAATGGCTATTATCAAAAAGACAAGAAATAACATGTGTTGGAGAGGATGTGGAGAAAAGGGAACCCTTGTGCCCTGTTGGTGGGAAGAAAAATTGGTGTAGCAACTGTAGAAAACAGTAGGGGGGTTCTTCAAAAGTTAAAAATAGAACCACCATATAATCTAGCAATTGCATTTCTGAGTACTATCTAAAGAAAATGAAATATTAATTCAAAAAGATATATACACCCTCATGTTCATTGCAGCATTTATTACAATAGCCAATATATGGAAGCAACTTAAGTGTTCATCAATGGATGATTGGATAAAGAAAATGTGATATACATTATACACACACACACACACACGCACACACACACACTCATAATGGAGTATTATTCAGCAATAAAAAAGAAGGAAATCTTGCCACTTGTTGCATTATGGATGAGCCTTGAAGGCATTATGTTGAGTGAAATTGCTCAGAAGAGAAAGACAAATACTATATAATCTCACCTATGTGGAATCTAATCAGCCACCACTCACACCCCCAAAAAAGCAAAAACTCATAGATACAGAGAACAGACAGGTATTTGCCAGAGGTGGGGTGTGAGGGATGGCTGAAAAAGAGGGTCAAAAGGTACAAACTTCTAGTTATAAAATAATATAACTAGAAGGGAGGGAGACACAAGAGGGAGGAGATATGAGGGTACAGGTATATGTATAGCTGATTCACTTTGTTATAAAGCAGAAACTAACACACTAATAAAATTTTTAAAAAAAGAAAATAAAGAATACATTGCAAAATAAGTTCTGGAGATGTAGTGTTCAGCATGGTAATGATAGTTAACAATACTGTCTTGTATATTTGAAAGTTGCTGAAAGAGTAGACCTTAAAAGTTCTCATCACAAGAAAAAAAAGCTGTAACTGTGTATGGTGATGGATGTTAACTAGACTCACGATGGTGATCATTTTGCAATATATAAATATATTGAATCACTATGTTGCACACCTGAAGCTAGTATAATATTATAGGTCAATTATACTAAAAAATGTTTTTTATATAAAAAATCACTTTTTTTGAAAAGTGAACTGAAATACAAATATATAACATTTAATGACAAAGAAATACTAAACCCATAAAAATTTTCAAAGATATAGTTCATCCTCTGAAGAACACTCAGAGTGGTCTGAGTTCAAAGGTGATGTGAGCATGCTTCAACCATGACTATACAAAACAGAATCTGTACTCAGCTCTGTATTGACCAGAGTAGATTTTATTTCTTTCATGTTTAAGCTAACACCGAAATCCAAGGCTGAGGCTTGACATGGGTACGCTATAAATGAAGTGCTAATAAAATGGAAATTCTTCAGGTCACTTTTGAGTCTCACTCTGCATCAACGTGGACCTGCCTACAATATCTAAGAGCTGAGAATCATTTTGGAATTATCCCAACCTCTTGAGTCTGAAAACCTAGCTGGGAATTCCTTTGCAACAGTCTTGTGGGTTATTATGGCATTTTGGTTTATAATCCTAGCTGGACCCCATCTTAAGTTCTAAAGCCCATAAAATAAGAATGTAAATAAGCCAAACCTGAGAAACTTCAGACCTTGCTCAGCTGGCTGAATCTTTCTGTTAATCTACCTGTCTATACTGGTTTAGCTCCTTTTGGCTAGAACTGCTTTTCTGTTCTAACTCCTTTACAGATAAGAAAATTTCCTTTCATCATGCAGAGGATATTTCTCTCCAAAGACTGTGGTACATTGTCCTATATTGGAGTTAAATTACTTGAATGTGTTTTGTGTGTGAATACTGATAAAAGCATGATATAAACGGTATAATCCTTAATCAAAGGTTACTTTTATTTGTAGATTTTAAGAGCAACTAAAATTTTTATTTGACAGGTTCCAATCGTTCTAGTTGGCATACCTGCACATTTTTATTGTATCCTGGGATCAGGCATAAATCAAGTGACTTCCCACAGACGAATAAAAGTGGTGGAGTAATATAGTTCCTGGAATTTAACACTTCACGGTCAGGAGGTCACATATGCTAAGTTGCTTATTTATACGCCTCTTAAAGTTTAAGTTTGTGGGCAGGAGACATGAAGCAATGAGACTTACTCTATCAAAGAAGAATGTATTGTTCTTTCTCTCCATGTAGATGAAATTATCAGTGTTGGACAGCAGATCAGACAAGAATGTTATCAGGAACACAGTGTTTGCCATTTGTTTTTGGAAATATGCTTGTTTTATGATTCTCTTTTTTTAATAACAATTGTTAGTTTTAAACAAGGAGATTTATGAAACATTATTTTCTTTAATGTGGAAGTGGTAGTGTGTGTCAATCATTGACAGGCTTGCTGATACCTCCCAGCCTAATCTAGCAGTTAGCTTCGGACCAGTGTAGCCTCAGTGGAGGAGATATATATAACTTCTGGGTGGAAGTGAGTAGGAGCCCACATGCCTCATCCAGCCATCTCTCTCATTGCCAAAAGTGACCTTGGAGGCCACATATTCCAAATGGTGATAGTAAAATGTAGATAGCCATTTAACCCACATCTATGACATGAGATGAGAGATGGATCTTTTCACAACTTTCTACATAAAGGATTATAATGAGAACAAAGACAGGTATAAACAAAGTTTTATGAGATGACTAATTCATTCATGCAATGCAAATATATTCAGTTCCTAGTGTGTAACTAACACTAAGCACTTTCTTCTATGTTCTCTCCTTTTCACATGTTTACCCATTTAAAATTTCACTGTGTTCTTCAGATCATGATGCCAGGCTCAGATAAGTTTTGACTTGATCAAGGCAGATAGCTAGAAAGGAAATGAGTCAGGATTTGAATCTAGACCTTGTAATTTAGCATCTAGACTTTTCTTCTCCGAAGAGTGCTTTAGAAGCCTGAGAAGATAAGATTCCACTAAACCTCAAGCCATTTTTATCCCACACTCTAGTTCTTCTCCTTAGAAACACATCTCCCTTTAATTGAAACTGGAATTTATAGGTGAAGCTCTGGCAAATTAATAAAGGAAATCACATCAGTGCCCTAAGAACGTCAGGCCAGAGGTCATGGCAGACACTGTGAGGAAGCAAGAAAACCCCTGCGGTGTTAACATGGCCCACATGCAGTTACTTATTGCATCATGTAAAACCTTGAATACTTGTCCCTTACCTGGTGACCTCACTGGCTACCAGCAATAAGGAAGGAAGCAGAAAGGGGGGGGGGGGTTCCCTCCCCTCCATGTTAAGGAGACCAGCTGCATTGCCAGGATTCCTAAAGACAAACTGGGGAAATGAGGCTCTTTATGTTTTGCTACGTACAGAACAATGTTGAACTTTCTGAAAACTGCATAATGCAGTCACATGTCTTATTTCTGCATTCAGAATATTGTCTTTTCATAGTCCTTCAGAATATGTTAAGAAGAGTTCACTGTATATCACAAATCATGGTTTAAATTTCAAAGCAGTAGATAAAAATGACCTTACCCTACATTTGTAGATATCACTCTCAAGCCATCCCAATGTAGTTTCCATGGGAACTAATGTACATCAAAGGTATACTATACTATAAGATACTATAAGACCAAATTTTCAGTCGCTGCCTCCTCTTTCTTTGGGAAAACCAAAATGAGCCCCATGTTAAATGCTGATGAAATTAGACTCTGCATCTTATTTTCAACAGGACTGCAACTTTTCCTCTTAAAAAACTCTGCATCTTACTTTCAACATGACTGCAACTTTTTCTCTTAAAAATCTAATCTTTTGTACTACACACATGGTTATGAAAATGTCTCCAATGATTCTTTCCACATGATTTATAAATTGTATTCAGAGCCTTACAAGGCACATGTACCTATTTAGCAGGAGGGCCATCATCATCCATTCTTATGTTGTTATAAAATTGTTTTCAGAATTATTATTATTGCTACATATATTTGCCATTTGTTGAAAATCCACACTATACCAGCCACTTGAATGGAATAATGAATAAAACTTTGCAGTCATTACCACATGAGAACACAGATCAAGATATTCTATTGGTATATAGATAATGTCTTTCAGAGGATGTAAGACATTGTAATGTGGGTAGTTGTTGCTAATTTCTCATCAGAAAAGAACATCTACCAAATAGTATTTTTAAAAGGAGGAAGTTGCCACTATTATTCCAAAACCCAACACCATGCTTCAAGAACAACATGATTTAATTCTGTTTGACAGGACTCACCTGGATTGGAGAATAAATTCAGCATGTTGATTTTAAGGTGGTTGGAGAGAGGCAATGATATATTACTTTCCTAATTGTAATTTAGGATAATGATATAAAATATATGTATAGCCCATGGAGAATTAAGTAGAAAAATAAAGAGAAAAATCCTTGGCTCCTAGAGCTGAGAGAATATTTGATCATGTGATACAAAATGACAGTTCCAACAGCAAGATTTTTTTCAGATTGAAAGTGATTGTAATCTTACAAAAAAGCTAAGGAATAATTCCATCATCATCATCGTCATCATCTCACCCTCATTTGTTGATAAATAATTTAGGCCAGCACTTGGCTTAGGCACAAGAGATATAGCAGCAAACAAGACACATAAAACTGTAATCTCTATGTCACTTACAGTTTAGCCAAGAGAGAAAATGAAAAGAAAACACTGGCGGGGGGTGAGGGTTGTGCAAAAGTGTAAGGTAGGGGATCTGAAGTTATTCTTGGGGTAGCAGTAGCTAATAGACCCAAGAACAGCTAGAGTCTTGAAAAGGAAAAACTAGGGCTAGAAACACAGTAATCAATACATTGTTCTTAAATGAAAACTGAGCAAATGACCCAGTCAGAGAATTTCCTGCAAGGAAATGCTCCAGCAGGAACTGCCATATAATAGAGAATATTAGGAAACACAGGTGAGGACCAATAAATAATATGAAACAAAATGATGAAAAACATTTCATTTCTCTTAGCCACAAAGTACCAAAGTCTTCAATTTATATGATGAGATACAAGTTAAAAGCATCACACTGGATATTACCCATGGTCCACTGTGTATCTTTCTATGCATTTTCATGTACCTACTAATAAACCACATAGGATGCAGGGACAATCCTTTTTAAGTAATACTTTTTGTTGTCATTGTAAAGGTCCAAATTCAACAATTAAAAGATATAAAATCCCTTCATATATATAGATATAATTTCTTATTATTGTTTGTTTTTGGTGGAGAGGAGAGGTGACATACCATCATAGATGACTTTGGATTCAACTTATTCCTCTTCTATTTAGTGTTGTTATTTTCGGTAACCTAACTAACAGTAGTGTTAATTAACTTTTCAGAGCCTCAGATCCTTCATCTCTAAAATGAGGATGATACTTATGTTACAGGTTTGTTTTATCTTATATTTATATTATTAGAGATAATATAAGTAGAACATATGAAACGAGGAGTTCTATGTTGGGGGGGGATATTTACCCTCCCCTTTTCCTCCTACTTCAATGCAGAAAAGCTCCCTGGGCCTCCCTCTTCACTCTCATTCACACTTTGGAAAGTAGTAGGGGAGAATAGAAAGAGGGTGGTGGGAGGAGTGTTGTATCTGATGAGAGAATTTGGAAGGAATTAGGCAAATGTGCATCTCTTCTTTGGAACTAGATGTCTACAGAGAGGCCCACACTCTCAGCTGTGTCTGGGACTGGGTGGAAAGGCTCACTTCTGGGCTGGGATATTGGGAGGCCCTTTACTGTCAAACATCTAAGCCATGTTCTCCAACAGTTTTGTCAGATATAAAGCTTAAAGTTTAATTTTGTCTATCTGATCACCATATCTATCTTTGGTTTTGATCTCTGGTGGGAGAAAAAAGTTATTTACTAAACCTCAGAGCCACACGCTATGTAATTCTGATTCAAAAAGTGACAACAAATAAGAATAATAGAAATAATAGTTACAAAGATAATAGCCAATAAATAATAGCTATTTAATTTGTATCAGTCATTTCTCTAAGGCTTTTTCAAATTTTATCTTCACAATAACTCTATAGATTAGGAATTCATATTCTCATCTAACAGATAAAGACGCTAAAGGACAGGAAGGTTACGTAAAGAACTCAAAATCATATAACTTGTCGTTGAATCAGATTGGTTCCAAAATCTGCCTCCTTGGCTACTGTGCTATCTGAATAAGATATTTATATTGACAAATTACTATCAAGTTTCTGGAACTCATGAAGAGCACAAACACACAAAGAGATTTGGAGTATTGATTACCAAATAGTTTATTCTTTCCTGGAATAGTTTATTCCTTTCTGGTATAGTTTATTCAGCATCGTTTATTTACACATAAGTACCAGGCATTGGGAAAATCAGTATGAATAAGATCATGGTGCAATGTGACAAATTCTATAGTAGCAACATAAATAAAGGGTTATGAAGAAAACCTAGGAGGGATTGATTGATTTTAAGGGGGATGGAACTTGAGTGAGGAAGAAAATATACCAGGGTTTAAAGTTCTAATAGTCACAGTGACAGGCCTATGTGTTCTATGATAGAGAGGTTGAAAGAACATGCTGGAAAGAAACATGGGAAAAACCTAAGACGAGAAGGGTCTGAAATGCAATTCTCAAGGAATTTTATAAAAGAAATGTAGAGTTGGTGGATATTTTTAAAATCCAAGTATAAATGATCTGATATGTGTTTTAGAAAGCTAACTAGGCAGTACACAGGGAATGGATTAGAGAAAGGAACCACTGGTGTCAGGGAAACCCATTAGGGTATTGATTCTTATGAGATGAATCATGCCTCCCATCCCCACATCCCACAAAAAATATGTCAAAGTCCTAACCTTCAGTACCTGTGAATGGGACCTTATTTGGGAATAGGGTCTTTGCAGATGTAGTTAAGATGAAGTCATTAGTGCAGGCCCTAATTCGATATGACTATTGTCTTTATAGGAAAATGAGAAGATAAAGACACAGGGAAAAGAATGTCTTGTGACAACAGAGGAAATGACTGGAGTTATGCAGCTTCAAGCCAAGGAAAGACAATACCAGAAGCTAAGAGAAAGGCATGAAACAGATTCTCCCCTGTGGTCCTTAAAGGAAGCATGGCCTTGCCAACACCTTGATTTCTGATTTCCAGCCTCTAAAATTATGAAAGTATAAATTTCTGTACCCAGCTTGTGGTACTCTTCTTATAGCCATCCTAGGAAACTAACACAAGTATTAGAATACCTCCACACAGAAAAAGTGAATGCTTGAATTAAGATGGTGGCAGTAAACGTGGAGAGGAGGATATGTGTGGGGTTGGATTAGGTTTGCCCTGGACTATGGGAGCAGTGAGAAGTAGAAACAGAATGGAGCCAGGAGAGTTCCCTAAAATGGTGATCATGGACACACTTAAATGTTGATGGCCCCTTTCTGCAACCCTCCATAACTGTTTCCATGTCCCATTAAGGAGGAGGCACTCAAGAAGGAAGGACTGTTAGAAGCACCAGTTCCTCCACCAGCTAGTCCAGCCTTAATAACTCCAGAGGTTTGGCCAACCTTGGTAGTGGTTTAGGAGAGAAACTGCAGGACCCGGGATTCCAGCCACAAAGCCAGAGCAGGGGACCTAGATACGAAGATTGGCGTTGGTTAGATTTTTCCATCTGCCCACAATGCCCCCAAATTTTAGTAAAGGGTGTTGAAGGATTTATTGGAAGTGAGAAACCAGAAACAACATAGCCAACCTACTTATTCTAGAAATTGGAAGGTAATAGAAGAGAAATGGGAAAATTGCTCAAGAGCAATTCTGGTGAATCAGAGAGAAAAGGCCCAAAGCAGCAGAACAAAGCTTCAGTAAAGAGATACTGATACTTGGAGAGATGGCCTTTTGTCCTTTGTTCTATGACCGGTCAAAGGACGGGGAGAAAACCCGAACCTGAGACAACTCTGCTAAGTGCCCTTGAGAGGGTCCACTGGGGTCAGAAACAAAGTCAGACACTAAAGGGAAAAGGAAAGAAAGGAGGATTCAAGAGGAGAAATGAGAATGGAGGAAAAAATAATTTCTTAAGCCAAAAAAAGCCAAAAAAAAGCCTCTAGAAGAAAGCATAGCAGGTAGTTAAGGAGAAACGGCTGTTAACCTCTTTGAGCTCTGACTGCATTGGAAGACCTTGCAAGCCAGTCATTGTTTTCATGGGCAGGGAGTGACGCTTTCCAGTCTATTGTTCTTCTGGAACATAAATCACTGACCTCTTTACGATTTCAGAAGGAAAACTGGCTGCAACCTTCTTAAAGGGGCTCCCCCAAAGCATTCTTTATAATCAATATGGAAAACACCTGGGTTTGTCTTTGTGCATGTTATCTGCAGTGACCTGAAATCTTTTATCACCCTCTTCCTTTCTCCAATGATCGAGTTTGAGCTAGGGATGGTCAACAAAGAGGATCAGAGGGAGAGTGATAAACTTGGAATAAGATGAGAACATTTAAATCATCTGACTATGCATGCTATGGCATTGAGGACACTGGCAACATTCTAATGGTAAATAAATATACATTCTCTTTGGATTATCTAATTTCTTCTACTATCTGAATATTTTGTCTAAATACAGGTATTATAAAGCTAAGTGGACTCCTTAGTTGCGGTATGCAAGCTCCTTAGTTGTGGCATGAGAACTCTTAGTTGCAGCATGCATGTGGAATCTTGTTCCCTGACCAGGGATGGAACCCGGGCCCCCTGCATTAGGAGTATGGAGTCTTATCCACTGCGCCACCAGGGAAGTCCCTGGAGCTACAACTAAGGAACCCGCCTGCCACAACTAAGACCCAGTGCAACCAAATAATAAATAAATAGATAGATAAATAAATAAATAGATAAATAAATAAACATTTTTTTTAAAAAAAAGCTAAGTGGCAATCACAGTTTAATTCAAACAAATATGTCATGTGCTCTTACTATAACAACCACATCATAATGTAACTGAATAAGTGCTACACATCAGCTCCTTTGTTAAGTGTTTTGTGTGGCTTTTGTCATTTAAGTTTCACAAATAATACAATGAGATAGGAGCTCTTGTTATGCCCACTTTTCAGATGAGGAAACTGAGACTCAAGATCCCATAGCTAGGGCTTCCCTGGTGGCACAGTGGTTGAGAATCTGTCTGCCAATGCAGTGGACACGGGTTCGAGCCCTGGTCTGGGAAGATCCCACATGCCGCGGAGCAACTGGGGCCGCGAGCCACAACTACTGAGCCTGTGCATCTGGAGCCTATGCTCCGCAACAAGAGAGGCCACGATAGTGAGAGGCCCATGCACCGCGATGAAGAGTGGCCCCCGCTTGCCACAACTAGAGAAAGCCCTCGCACAGAAACGAAGACCCAACACAGACATAAATAAATAAATAAATAAATTTAAAGACTTAAAAAAAAAAAAAGATCCCATAGCTAGAATAAAAAAGAGCCAAGTTTGGAATGCAGATAATAGGACTCAAGAGGTTATGTACTTAACCTCTTTATGTCACCCTGCGTCATGAACTATGTAAGGCAAGAGGTTTCAAGCCTATAGGGTTTCAGAGAGGGAAAGGGTGATAAGGATGTGAGTAGTCAAGGCAGGCTTCAACTGAGAGGTGGTACATGATCTTGGCTTTGAAGGATGGGTAGATTTGAGTCAGTTGTGTGAAAGGGAGGGCTCCCAAGTGAGAAATAGGAAAACACATAAATGTAATGCAAAGTCAGCATAAGACAGGAGTTACTTTATGATAATGAGGACGCTACTTTGACCAGAATGGAGGCTCTATGAGAAGTAAAATGAGTCAGACAAAATAGAAGTAGATTAATGAAGATCTTGGCCATCAGGCAGAAATGTTTGACATGGTGGGAAATAGGAAACCACTGACAGTGTTATTAGTCTAACCGAAGTGTTGAAGGCACTGACAATAATATGCAAGATGGATTGCACCTAGGAGAAAGTCTAGGTAAGAAAAAAAAATTGTAAGAAGAAATGATATAAAAAGCATTTTAAAGGAAAAGGATTCACTGACTATGATATGTTGAAAGAAAATAGATGAACTCATCATACTAACAATAATCAATATTTATTGAGTATGTACTATATGCTATGGTAGTTTACATGTAATCATGCATTAATTCTCATCAAAGAACCATAATTTAGAGTTAAACCTAGGCCTGTTTTAATTCTAGAATTTCTGTGATTGTCTATTGAAATCACCAAAAGCATCAATTTCTCAAATAGTGTTATGGGAGTATTATGGTACCATAGGTGGGATGAGGGAGTATGGAAGTCTAAGGGAAGGGAATGACAATTTTGGTCGAAGGCAGGTACAATAGTTAAGCATAGTATAACCTATTAGGTAAAAATAATAATAATATCAGTAACTAATTCCTGAGCGCTTACTATATACCAAACAATGTTCTATGTATATGCTATAACTCAATTATGATAGTAATTATTATAGAGCTCACTATTAAAATAGTAATAAAGCATAATGAACAGTATATATAGTATGCCAGTCACTGAGATAAGTTTCAAAATGTGTTAATTCATTTAATCTTCAAAAAGCCACATTAGGTAGATACTAACATTTTATCTTCATTTTACAGATGAGGAAACTCTGGTCCAGAGAAGTTAAGTAACTTGCACAATGTCACAGAATTAATAAGTAGCAGAATCCAGATATGAATCCAGTCTCCGCAGGTCTAGACTCTATGCTCTTAATAATGGTTCTATAAGATCGTGAACTTTGGGGTCACACAGACTGGGGTTCAAAAGAAAAAATTTTATTAAGATATAATTGACATATAATATTATATTAGTTTCAGGTATACAACATAATGACTCAATGTATGTATATATTGCAAAAAGATCACCACAGTAAGTCTAGTTAACATCTATCACCACACATAGTTAAAGTTTTCTTTCTTGTAATGAGAACTTTTGAGATATATTCTCTTAATAACTTTTAAATGTACAGTACAGTACCATTAACTGTAGTCACCATGCCATACATTACATCCCCAGGACTTATTTATTTTATAACTGGAAGTTTGTACCTTTTGATTACTTTCACACATTTCACCTACTCCCCAACCTCCCATCTTGCAACCTGTGGGATCTTGAGTAAGTTTTTTTTTTTCCACTAAGCCTCAGTTTTTCCATAAGCAAAAACAGAGATAACACTCATAATTTCCATGTAATGAAAACTATGAGAATGAAGGTCCATTACCTTTCTCTGTGCTTAGCAAAGAGCTTCAACATAGAAAGTACTCAGATTGCATTTTATGAATGAATGAATAAATGAATAAATCACTTATTATCCATTCTTCACAATTAACATTTTTTGTGTACTACTTTATATTATTTAACTTTTCTGCATATGTACTTTTCTCATCAATCAAGCTAGATCGTATACATCTTGAGAGTAAACCACATGCTTTTTTCCTTCTATATTTACCCCAGTGCTCTGAACAATGATGTACACATAATAAGTGCTCAGTCATAATAACCTCCATGAATGAAGCCATCAGTATGGGCCAGGCATCGCATTAAGTATTTAATCTTCATAGCATTTCTATATAGGAAGTACTGATATAAATTCCAATTTGCAAAATAGGACTATACCTTATAGAGACAAACTGGTTCTTCCATGGTCACATAATTAACCCATGAAGAATCAGGAATTAACTCCAGTTTTATTTGTCCCCAAAACCCTGGAGCTTAACCACCATACTATACTCCCTCCCTAAAGTTCTAATGAATGAGTGATTTGACAGTGTATTGGGACCCATCATCACCTGCCTTTGGAGAGGAACTTCCTGCATCTGTGGTTCTGATCTGTTGGACAGACTTGGCTCAGTCAACCTCCAAGTTCATAGCTTTTCTGTAGGTACCTCCTCTTAGCAGCTCAGGTTCAGCCCACAGAACCAAGAGACAGAGAGAACACAAAAAGAGAATGTCTCCAGCACATGGAGACAGCAACACTCACGAGTTTCCTCTCTCTTCTCAATATATTAAGTCTTTGTCATTCTCTGTGCTTAATAACCTCTAGTTGATTCATTGTGCAAATTTAGTGCTCGATAGTTCTCAAAATCTCTGCTGTTGTACCTGCAGTGAAGTGACCTTGTGGCCGATCAAAGAAAGCACCTTTAAAGCTCACAGTAAAGAAGTCAGTGCTCCTAACCTTCTGCAGAATTGTTTTTAATACTTCCTGCAAGCTGTTATTGGTGTCTTTATTTAGGCTGTATTTCTTCATTTCAGCGTCTATGTTTAGCAGATATATAAAGGAACAAATGGGTTTAATAGCCTAAAGTGGCAAAGCAATGATAAGTGGGCCTCCTCGGAGCAACAAAAGATCAAATGACCATGAAGGTGACTTCCTGTTTCCTGGTGACTAGGAGTTAAATTTCTTTTACCTGTCTATGAGTCAAGGGGAAATTCATGGCCAACCTGTATGCTTTGAGTTCTTCCTTTGGAAAGTCTCTTCTTACAAGTAGAATATGACAGAGTGTGGAGGTGAGGGAGGAAATCCTTAAAGGGCCTCTCTGCTGATTTAGTTTGTCTCATTTTGGAAGGTACAGACCACATTCCCTTTAGGGGCAATGGAGGATCTTAAGTTAATTAAATAGTTATCCACTGTGTCTGGTCATCTACAAAATCTAGGAACTGTGTACCCAGCATCCCAAGGAATACTGTGGGTGCCAATAGATCCATCTTGGAATAATTACCCTCTTCTTTTACCAGACTTGCCATTTCTTACCCCTGACTCAGCACTCCCACCAGACAGGGTATGAGCCCGAGTCAGGCAGCTCTGGCTCTGATCCCAGGTTCATTCTCTTATTGACTATGTAATCTCAAGTAAAATATTTGACTTTCCAGGTTCTCTGTCTTCATCTGAAAATGGAGACATTGATAGTACCAACCTCATGGTTGTATTATGAAGAATAGAAGAACTAAGAATATAAAATTCTTTGAACAATTACTGTGCACATCTTAAGACCCCAATGAATGGGTACTGTTAGTACAAGTAGCAGAAGTATTTTTCCCCAGACTGATCATCTCTGCATTTCTGTTTGAAAGCAGCTTGATTAGACTCTCAGAAGCAATTTTTAGCTTATTCAAAGTAGAATTAAAATAATTAGGGGAAAGGAAAAAAATATTCATAAATTATTTATTCTGAGCTTCCCGTGTCCACCCCTAATCAGTTATGAGCACCAAAACCACTTTTCCTCATGTTCCTCCTTTCACCATCTATTAAATGGGAACAAAAGCTCAGTATTTCTCCAACAGATGTGTCAGATGATTCATCTTTTAAATTTGATTCTCTCCTCCTCTCTGCTTTTCCTTTCATAAATAGCACACCTCTCTAAGCATGGAGCAAAGTAACTTTCTTTTCATTCTGCCCCATAACATCCTGTGTATACTTCATTTGTATAGAAACTCATCTAAAGCCAACCAATAGATGAGGGTCCCACCAACTCTCATGGCCTGTCACCAGCCTTGACTGTCCTAAACTGTCCTGAGCCATGCTATCTTTGAGTCCTCTTCACTAGCGTGGTACAGTGACCTATGACCATTTGCCATAGTTCTACATTACTGAACGTGTGTGTGTGTGTGTGTGTGTGTGTGTGTGTATCCTGTCAATGATTACAGTTATTTTTGAGTATTTATTTTAATTTATAAAATTTCCCATTCTCACCTCTTCCCTATTTCTAAGCAGATCCCTTGTCATTAAAGAGAGGGGTTCAGGAAGAACCTAGGGATAAGGCAGGAATAAAGACGCAGACCTCCTAGAGAACGGACTTGAGGTTATGGGGAGGGGGAAGGGTGAGCTGTGACAGGGTGAGAGAGAGTCATGGACATATACACACTAACAAACGTAGTAAGGTAGATAGCTAGTTGGAAGCAGCCGCATGGCACAGGGATATTGGCTTGGTGCTTTGTCACAGCCTGGAGGGGTGGGATAGGGAGGGTGGGAGGGAGGGAGATGCAAGAGGGAAGAGATATGGGAACATATGTATATGTATAACTGATTCACTTTGTTATAAAGCAGAAACTAACACACCATTGTAAAGCAATTATACCCCAATAAAGATGTTAAAAAAAAAAAGAGGGGTTCAGGAATGTTGTATATTCATGCGCATATCTATAACATTTTTTAATGTCCAAATAATCCAAAGTCTTTTGGATTCACAAATGCTTTAAATTATCATCCAGATTTCATATCGACCCTCGAGAAGATACTTAGAAACATGAAAGGCCATTCTTTTCGTTTTTACCATGACCATGGCAGGGTGCTACTGACATTTTTGGATAAAGACAAGGGATGTTAAATACCTTGCAATGAAAACATTAAAACACAATGAAAATTGCCTTCCCAACTTTCTTCCCTGCCCCAAAATATCCATACTGAAATCAGGTTGGCTGCTCATCTTTTCTTACATCTGCTAGAAACTAATGAAGATACAAATATTTGGAGTTTGGACTTCAGTATAAATTCCTGTATGGATTTGCTAGATAGAATGACTTTGTAAGGAAGCAAGTAACCTAAGTATTTTTGCAATATCTTGTCAACACTTCCTTTGTTAAGAAAACTGTGATTATTTGTTCCTTAATCAGCATTCTTCATTCAAACTCAAATTCGTCTTGACTACTGAACATCTATAACTGTTAACGCTTTCTCATTCAATATCTTGTTTAATCTCCTGAAAGAGCCCTTGCAAGCTTCTTATTATGTTCCTTACTGATGGAGAAAAAGCAGATGATACAGACCCATATTCTGATACTGAGTCCATTACATTTTCACCACGTTATGCTGCTTCTATGACATTAATTTTATAGCATTATCAGAATTATTTAAAATTTTCAGGGTTAAGTCTCCCAAAGGAAAGAAGACAATGTGAGGGAAAATAGAGTAAGAAAAAAGTAAGTGAAAGACAATTTTTAAAAAAGCTGGAGTACCTCAGTTATATAAAAGAGACTGGAAAATGTCTGGGTAAATTTATGTCTATGTTGACAGCACAAAATAACAACTTTCAATTCAAAACCCTTTCTTTCCATGTATTCTACTCAAATCTATTTTAATTAAGAGGCTTAATTTGAATATTAAACTTTTATTTCATCCTTATCTATTTAACCCTCTGGAATACTGCTGAGTAATATGACATTCACAAAATTACCATTGTGTCCACTTACATGATTTAAAATGTATTCTCAATAGCCGGATTATCTTCCTGACTCTTTGAAGCTCAGCCATCCTGTGTTTCAGAAAGGCTTTTACTCAGGCTTTCAAACCACTTTACAGACATCTCTTTATTCTCCTTTATTTTATAAATTGGGAAATAGATCAAATAGAAGTTAAGCAGCATATAGAGGTCAATAGCAGATTACTGGAAGGACCAGGGAAAGACATCACCCTGGCTTCACCTATAGTTATCACTCAGCTAATTTGACATTTCTTCAGAAGGTTGAAGATAGCCTATGAATGTAGGAGGTAGATTAAAGAGATTATTTTTTTCATGAGACTTTCTCAAGCAGATTTACAATTAACTCTGATTGAGCTGGTACCTTCTTTCTCCCTGCCCCAAAATATCCATACTGAAATCAGGTTGACTGCTCATCTTTTCTTACATCTGCTAGAAACTAATGAAGATACAAATATTTGGAGTTTGGGCGTCAATATAAATTCCTGTATGGAGTTGCTTGATAGAATGACTTTGTAAGGAAGCAAGTAACCTAAGTATTTTTGCAGTGTTTTTGATAAAATACTGCTCTTTACTAGTGCCCATTTTTTCACTGACCAAAAAATCTTAAGGAAATTACTCAGATTTTGAAATTCTTCTTTTTTTTTTTTTTTTTTTTTTCTGTACGTGGGCCTCTCACTGTTTGTGGCCTCTCCCATTGAGGAGCACAGGCTCCGGACGCACAGGCTTAGCATCCATAGCTCACGGGCCCAGCCGCTCCGCGGCATGTGGGATCTTCCCGGACTGGGCTACGAACCCACGTCCCCTGCATCAGCAGGCAAACTCTCAACCACTGTGCCACCAGGAAAGCCCTGAAATTATTCTTAAAAGCCCTAATGGCATTAAATATTACTGTTGATAAAAATTCACATAACCATTTGGCTGTTACAGTCCCAGCTTTGCGATTGGAATTTTCTACATCAGAGGACTGCAAACTATGGCCCTAGGATCAAAGGCAACTGTTGTCTGTTTTTGTAAATAAAGTTTTGCAATACAGCCTCCTTGCTATTTATTTGCATATTGTCTATAACTGCTTTCATGCTACTAGGCTGGCCAAAAAGTTCGTTCAGGTTTTTGCATAAGATGTTACAAAAAACCAGAACAAACTTTTTGGCCAACCCAATACAACAGCAGAGTTGAGCAGTTGGGACAAAGATTATATGAACTACGAAGTCTAAAATATTTACAGTGCAATCATTTACAGAAAAAGTTGCCAACAACTGTTATAGATTAAACAATGTATCAATCCTGGCAGGTATGAAAGGTAACCTTGACTATCTCACAGCACTCATAAAGTTTAATGTCCAAAGTCCCAAGCAAAAACTTTCCAAAGGTCCTGCTTGAGACCACACACTTTGGAGTCAGACCTATCAAGTTCTGAATTCTTCTCTGAACAGGGTTACTTTGCAAATGTCAAACCAGTAAAGCAGATGATGACAAATTTGCTGAAAGACCACTCCACTTGTGTCAGGGGAAATAAGTTTGTGGGAACATATTTAAGGACTTCGATTTTCCATACTTTGCTCTGTTTACTACAGTACTAAGGATGCACATCTTTGATTTATAGTCTGCCAAGTCAAAATTTCTGAATTTCTTGGCATTATTTTGGTAGTACAGTATTACTTTGATTATGGTTTCTTATATCTGGCATAAATATATTCCCTTTGTGCATATTCTTTTTAGATGCAGTACAAAAAAACATGACTCTTCTACTTTTTCCCTCTCTCTCTCTCTCACCTTTTTCTTTAGGAGAAGCAGCTGTGAAGTCATAATTATGTTCACTTCTCACTGGCAACTGGTAAGCCCTTTATTTTTGTGTATTTGGAATTTATCAAGAATAAATGAAGTCCATTCCCTCCTTGAGGGGCTATTCTGCCATTCCATCTAGGATTTTACAGTTTATCAATTCCTAAAACAACTATTGTAATAAATAACTTTGTGCCCTTAAAAAAAGGAGCCTTATAAAATGAAGTAAGGGAAAAATCTCAAAAGAACATGAAAACAATCAACATCATCTCCAAGATATAGCAACAAATTTGTTAGCATTTAAAAACTTATAATTATCATTGTTGGTTAATTGGTGCCATAGATTACCCAGTACTGACGTGTAATTTTCTAAAACAAAAAGCTTTTTATCATGTTACATTATGCTGTGGATTTAGGGACTTTTATTTTATTTTTACACATTGAAGAACAAAGGGCAAAAATCTTGAGACATGCAAGGATTTAGATAATGAATTGCATCCTAAATTTAGAAAATATATCAGACAATACAAAATGATTCATGGTAGGAATCTGTGATCCTGCAAATGCAAGTTATTGGGACTTTTGTTTGTAAATAAGTCAACTTCTCTTGGCTCAGATCTGGATGCAGGCCAGAAACATTAATGAATATTTCTTCTGCTTCACACAGACCTTCAATAAAGGTCAGAACCAGGGTTCATTATTTATGTTTTATGGGAAGATGTATTTAATGTTTGTAAATCCATTTGGATAATGACATTGATTTTAACGGGCTGATAGATGTATTTGTCTTTTAATGTCCATTACAATAGTAATTGCCTAGAGCCTATGACAAATTCAACATTCACTTGTTGATTAGTTGTTTTTTTCATTCATAGGTGCTATTATTTCTTAACCAAAATTTTTAAGAGCCACTATCCTCTCCTCAAATGGTAACCTTGTTTGTCTGAGAATGTGAACAGACTGTATATTCAAGACTCTGGCTTCACACTTTGTCTTGAAAAAGCAGTCATGAATTTGGTATTTAACATCTTTTGACTGTCTGGCCTGTGAAGAAACACTTCTGAGGGGAGACAGATATTTGTTCAGGACTCTATTGTTTAAAGAGCTAGGTTCTTTCTATAACAGCTTATGAAGGTCAGAAATAAAGATTGGGAGCCCAAATGAAGGCATTAGTACTTTGTAAACACAGACCTCATGCCCCGGTCTGAATTGGATTGATGGTTCTGCTGCAAAAAAAAAGGTAGCAAAGGAAACTTAGGAATGAACCTAAAAGAGCCAGGGTCTGAGTAAACTAAAAAAGAATGCAAAGGGAGACCTTTAAAGCTCTCTGCATCTAAGATGAGCTTCTCTTTTGAATTTTATTCCTTAAAGAAGAATAACACATACAACGATGAACTCATGGAATTTGCATTGAATAATTGACAACTTTTTGACATTCATTTCTAGTTTTCTTTTAGGGAAATGGCCCAACTGGTACTTTGGAATTACTTCATAATTAAGCAGACCTTTGAGTGTACCATATGCAACCACCAAATCTAAGGTCGTGTATCCTATAGCCTTTCAGACATTTTAAAATCTCAGGTTTTAGTGTAATTTAATATCTCAGAGAAAAAGACAATGAAATATAGGAAGGGTCCATTTGAGCATAAAAAATAGACTCTGATCTAGATGATGAGTATTCTGAACCAGGTGATGACCTGGAGAATGCTATCCCAGTGGCAGCTGCAACCAGCAGCCTCATGACAGCACCACAATCAGCATAATTGGCCATGACACATTAGGCTTCACTTGAAGTCAGTGGATACAGCCAAAAGGCAGATAAGAAACCATAAATAAAGACAACAGTGAATAAAGTAAACAAAAGAAATAAATGTAGTTGTGAATAAAATAATTAAAATAAATTAATAAAAGTAGTGAAAGCAAATGACAATAAAGCATCAATTCTTCATCCAAATTACATTACCTCATTTGTGCTTTTATACTGGTTTACACTAAAATAGTAGCTATAGGGGATTGAATTGGAGCCAGGATCACTGGTTAAGATTTATGAATAGGAATATTGCATGGTAATCTACTGGATCATCTTGTTTTCCTATCTCTGAAGTTTCCTTTCATTCTTCCTTTCATTCATTTGTTTATTCAACAAGCCTCCATTAAGAGTTTGCTGTGATTCAGATTTTGAGTCCCACCCCACCTTAAGAATTGCAAATTATAATGGAATTATATGAAATCAAGTGTGTGAAACTTTTGAAAATTGTAGAGCACTATCGAATTTAAAGAATCTTTCATTCAATAAAAAAAAGTTAAAAAATAATTGCAAATTATACATGTAAGAAATTAATTTGAAAACAATTCATCATAAGTGCATTTAATTTTTAAAAAAGTATTTCATTTCTATTAAGAAAAAAGATGTTTTTATTTTTAGAGATATATTGTACAAATATTGTACATTTTTAACTTTGACAAGGACATTCTGGAAAATTCCGTGGGGGGACAGAATTTATATTTGTGTTAACTTCAAGAGGTCAGGTATGTACCTCAATCCTCATTTGTTTCCATTACAAACATGTTAGGAATTCATAGACTTATATAAACTTTCAAATATTCTGAGGTTTGGTGAGCAAATCCACCACTACCCCGTTCATAAGCTTTATGATGTGCCAAACACCAATTGTTCTATCTTTACTTAAATTCCAAAAATGTAAGGGCCACTGTTGCCCACTGAAAAGCAAGGTCACAAGAGTTTCACAACAATTTGGAATCAATCTTGCTTAAACCTGATAAACTCTCATATTTTCTCTTTTTTTTTATGTTTGCCATTATTTGTTAAAGAAAATGATCCTATTGGATTGTGCCTTCACTTAATGAATTGTCTGTTAACCTTAATGTTTCCTGCTTGGAAGAATATTGCTAAAAATCAAATTGAATTTTTCCTGAAAGAGGGCTGGACCTGGTAACTGCATGAGTGGAAGTGTGTTACAGCTGAAAGGCCCACGTTTCAGTGTATAACTGAGTCAAGTTACGTGGGTATATGTATTCCTTGGCCACAAAAACAGTGTCATGGAAACAATATCTTTCTTTATTCTACAATAAAGTTAGTTCAGCTGTCACTTAAAAACAAACAAACAAACAAACGGAAGATCAGGAAAAAAAATCTAACAAGGTAAGAAGTCAAACCTTGGTCTGTAAGGGTAAAATGCTGCTGTAAAATACTAAGACACCTGGTTTGATCTCTGCCCAGAATAGTCCTTGAAGGACATTCAGCTGGGACAAGAGAAAGAGGAAAATAAGAATTACTCATGAAGCAAATATTGTGTGTCAGCTATATATAGTGTCCCCCCAAAATTCAGTACTAGAATCTCCATGAAGAGCTCAGACTCCATGAGGAAGCAGGCTCAAAAAAGTTAAGAACCTTGTTTATTATCATCCATGCAATAAGAATACACCTATGACTGTTACAGCTAAGATTTCTTATTAAATGTCAGCTATTTGTTAGTCAAACTCTTAGAACAAATAAGACAACTGAGGTTAGAGAGACCCTGTGTCCTGCCCAAAGTCACTCCAGATCAGGTCATTTAATCTCTTTGTTATGCCATTCACCTCCCGGAAAAAGATTAGCTTTTCTCTGGTCTAACCCCTAGCAAAAATGTAAAGTCATCTGAATATAGTGTACTTGCTGCCAGCTTCCTTTTCTGTGCTCCTATCTCTCCTGCACTCCCAACTGATTTTCCACTTATAGATGGATATGACTCGGTGAAAATCAAGAAACATTGCATTCCCTATACCCAGTATTGTGGAATAAATTTAAATTTGCAACAGTTGTTTATTTTGTACCTATAATGGGTCAGAGACCTGGGGACTAAGGATTCAAAGTTGACAAATATAGTTCATGCTCCTGAGCAAATCTGCAATCTCAGGCATGGGAGAGACATGATCCAATAAGCTCAATGTGATGTGCTATAAGTTAGTCACAGATAACATATTCGTAGTGCAGAGGAAGGAATAATTCCAACAAATGTAGTCTTTGAACTGATCTGGAAGGGTGATTATAAAGGAGTTCAACTGACATGGAAAACAAAGGTGGAGGAAACTGCATGAGCCAATGCAGAAACATTCTTACATTCTTGGTTTCTTATACTCTCATAGAACATTATCCTTAGCAATGTAAAAATGATTAGACAAGGAGATAAACAATGATCAAGACAAAGTGCTCTAGGAATAAAGGTTCTGCCTTCAGTCACTAATAGTGTTGTCTGCACTAAGGGGATTAATTCTCTGTTTTGTGATATCACCAACTATGCAATAGTTGACTCAATACAGGGGTCTAATTTTTTTTAGTCATTATTATTCTTTCCATCAATAATAATTATTTCTCTCCAAAATCAAGAAGAGGGAATTTAAATATAAAATGATGTATCAAGCTAAATATATTTACCTTTAATGGTAGAATTTTTAACTCAGCTCCCTGAGCATCTTTCAAATCTCATGATATAATTGGCTACATAGTCCAAAGGCTTATCCTTGTTCAGTGGTGTTCCTGTTGCCACAGAGGTTTGCTGGATACAGGACATTATGCTGATGTCTAGGACTTTCCATCTACATAAGATTTAAGTCATTATTCCCAGTGATGACAATATGGTTTTTTGTGTTACTAACTAAAGCATAGAACAAGGAGAGCAACACACACACACTATCTTGTTCACTAAATAAATAATCGGTATCCTTTAAAAGCTATGAAACCAAACTCTACCAGGTATTTTTTAAAGATGTGTTAATTCTTTCCACTCAAGCGCTAAATAAGAAGGAGAGGAATCTCAGATGTCTTCAAGCAAATGCTGAGACCCGAGACCCTGTGGGATGCTATCGAGCCCCTTATCTGTTCTGTAGCTCATAGAGTGTGTCCAGCTGGAGGAATTTGGAGAAGGCATGCTAAGCCTGGCCACTCTGGTGGTCCTATCCACTGTTGTACAAGCTTCAGCAGCTAAGACTGGCTTCGGCTCCCAAGCATCCTGTCACCTTCTCACTATAACGCTCTCCCATCCAAACGTGATTCAAAGAGAATGCTATCATTTGCCCTGATATAAGCATCAGGCACCCACAGTCAGCACGCACATTCTCCTGCCTATGCACAGAAATTCTGGAGGCACCAGCATCTCTTCAACACTAATAAATTATTACTCAATAATCAGGTCAATCTGTATTTTAGTTTGCACATACAGACTCTACTTGTATCCAATAATATTTATTCAATTAACAAATTGAAAAAAATTTGTACATCTTCAAACTATACCCAGGGAAATTACCACACCATTTTAGAACATTTATTTACAGTATACTGGAAATACAATCATGTCCTTGAGTTAGCGATTTTTAATTAAGGTAAGAAGTCATAGTTTCTCAAAGTTTATTTTGTTACAACCATGTTTGTCATTTTAAAGGATGCCTCTGCTCAGAAAATGTGGAAGAAATAATCTATCTGGAGACCTTGGTGTTCTTGACTATTCTGAAATTCTTTGAATAAAATATTACACGGAAGCTGTGTTCTGCATGTCAAGACTGTTTCACTGTGGAGCCTTCAGAGCCAGAAAACAAGCTCAAAATAATTAGACTTGAACAAAATCACTTTACTTATTTTGTTTCTGATAATAAGGAAGTGATTATTTTAAGAAGGGCCATGAGTGCCCAGACAGCAGGTACAGATTTTTGATAAAACTAATTCGAAAACAAGTAATAACTTCTTAATCTCTTGCACTTAAATCTTCTCTCTCTCTCTCTCTCTCTCTCTCTCTATATATATATATATATATATATATATATATATATATATATATATATTATATAATATATATTTGCAAGAAATAGAGTGGATGAAGGAAAATGAATGTAATCAATAGCAGTTTAATAACACATTTATCTGAGTTATCAGATTATTCACAAGTAGCTCATTGGAGGCAATAAAAAAACTCTATGGAGAATGATCTGAGTATGGGGATGTGTGAAAACCTGTGATATTTCAGGGGGAATTTTCCTGTTAATTACACATGAAAGATACAGTCACTCATAATGGACAACTGTCTGGTGCTCCTACGAAGCATAGGGACAACCCTGGAGCACCTCAGTAAGTTTGCATTGGACCAAGGATAACAAATTCTTGAACAAAAATCAGATTTTCACTCTGGGGGAGAAGATAAAAGCTCTGAATAGTAGTGGTCATCACCAAGGAAGCTGGTTAAGTAACATTTTTAAAATAATATACCAAAACAGAGAACATGGCAATAAGTCAATCTAACCGGGAAATATGTTTTGTATTGAACGGAATTTTTATATATGTCAGCAAACTATCTGTTGTAAGGCCCTACTAGGGATGAACTGATCCATTCCCCAACTCTTCCATTAATGCACAAAAGTACTGACCAATGTATTCATTATGGTTTTTGTTTGTTTGTTTGTCTGTTTGTTTTTTACAAATACAGATACTTAGTGGGTTATGAAAACTTAACTGCTTGACATCCCTCATCTGTGAAAAATGAATAATGGGTCATACCCCTTGGTCTCTATATCATCTTTAAAAAAATTAGATAAGGTTCAGAGCAAAGTTGAAGAGATGGTACAGAGATTACCCATATACCCCCTGCCCTCACACATTTATAGCCTCTCTTGTTATCAACATCACTCACCAGTGTGGTACACTTATTACAATTGATGACTCTAGATGAACACATCATAATTACCCAGAGTCCATAGTTCACATTATGTTTCACTCTTAGTGTTCATCACATCTGATGTCTTTGGACAAATGTGTAATGACATGTGTCCATCACTATGACAGCACACAGAGTATTTCACTGCCCTAAAAATCCTCTGTGCTCCACCTATTCATCCATCCCCCTCCCCCAACCCCTGGCAACCAATGATCTTTTTACGGTCTCTATCATTTTGCCTTTTCCAGAATGCTCTGTAGTTAGAATCATACAATTGGTAGCCTTTTCAGATTGACTTCTTTCACTTAGTAATATGTACTTAAGTTTCCCCCATGTCTTTTCATGCCTTAATACCTCATTTCTTTTTAGGGTTCAATAACTTTCCATTGTCTGGATGGACCAGTTTATCTATTCACCTACTGAAAGACATTTGGTTGTTTCCAAGTTTTGGAAACTAAGAATAAGGCTGCTATAAGCGCCTGTATTCAGGTTTTTGTGTGGACATATGTTTTCAGCTCCCTTGGGTAAACACCAAGGCGTGTGATTGCTGGATCATATGTTAAAATTATGTTTTAGTAAGAAACTGTCAAGCTATCTTCCAAAGTGGCTGTACCATCTCTACCAACTTTATCACTCACTGGAGACAGGTAGCAGCTCATCCTAGACCAATGATATCAACCATGACCGTACTATGAACTGTAATCCAAAATATCTTTCTCTCAACATCTCATCTCCTCCCAATTAAGGGTGTTATGCATATACGTTCTGCTTTTTTCTCTGACTTATCACTTACAACTTTGTTGATTTCACCTGACGGAAACTCACAAATACATTTAACCATCTTTCCTATTTCCTTCTCTCTTTCAACTCTTCCCACTTAACTGATTAAAATTTCTGTTCCATTCCGTGTGTTTTTTTTTTCCTGTAGCTTCCAGAAGTGTCCCTAATTTGAGCAGAAAATACAAGAATAATGCAAATAAAATGTTTTCAAAGGTAATTATGTACAATTAAAAAATCTTCTTACTCAAACATTTCTAACAATATCCCAAATTCTGTTTTAGAAGCTCTTTAAAATATCTCAGGACTTCCCTGGCGGTCCAGTGGTTAAGACTCTGCACTTCCACTGTAGGGGCTTTGGGTTCGATCTCTGGTCAGGGAACTAAGATCCTGCATCTCACACTGCATGGCCAAAACAAAATTCTATAAAATATCTCAACTATACCTTCCTTCTCCTTTAATTGAACAAGGTTTTTATTAAGCTATACATATTCGAAATAAATGAAACATTATTTTATCCAATTGTATTCATATTGTCATACTATTGCTTTTTTCCTCATTACATATAAACTTTTAAGCTCTATTATGTGTTAATTAGGCTTTAGAAGTTAGTCTAAAAATCAAACTAAAATGGTTAAGCAACTGATTTAGTAGGAAACTTCTATAAAATAGCTAATTTCCAAATTGGAGACATCATATAATTGTACTAAATCTCAAATCCAGTTTGTAACTGATTTCAGTATCAAGATACTTCATATTTTTGCTAGGCTACTTTCCAGGGTCAAGTTGTCTCTAACTTAACTATGTCAAAATAGAACACATCTGAAGGCACAAAAAAAAAAAAAAAATCAAACCCCAAACATGAAACAGAGAGCAAACAGAAAATACCTTAGAAATAAGTGCCAGCTTATAATTCTAAAGTAAATGTAGAAATAAAATTTCACGGAAATACTGTTTATGAAATTAAATCAGTTGTAAAAAATAAGGGAACAATTTGAAACAACCATTAATGAAATTAATGGAAAAATTTCACTCTCACTTTATCTCTAGATACCATGTCCAGCATAATAAATTAGACTGAAGCTCATTGTTGTTGTTGTTTTTATTTCATTCTTGTCAATAGGACTGAAGGGAAATCTAAAAAGCAGAAGACCAAATGAAGTCCAAGTAAATTAAGTATGGCTCCTGGCATAACTCATAGTTAGTATAAGTTGAATGCCCTCTCAATGTAACAAAATTTTTCACTATAGAAATAGGCTCCAACTCACATTCATCATATGGAGCGCTTCCAGAACCCATCCCATTAATGAGACAATTGACCTCTCGTACCCAATTCAGAATATCTACAGCAGGTTTGGCAAGCAGGTTTCAACTGTGGAGCAAAACCTACTGATTGGCTTTGGATGCCCAGAGTGCTGTCTTAAGGATTCTGAGGTCACTTCTGTGATGAATGGCAAAGAATTCTGTCAACAGACATAGTTAGTGGCTGACCCTGTACTACTCTGATATTAAAATCCATAATAGAAAATTAATGGCACTCAGGTTGCACCATCTCCTTCTCTTGTTATGTCAGGTAGCAGGTGTTATCCCTGCCATGGGCAGGGAAGATGATGTAACATGAGTACCATTTATCTGCTATCACTGACCCAGAAAATATTGGAAAATTTTTTTCTGTTACTCAGTAGTACAGAGTTCTGTCCTTATGAGTTGCCATGTTTATACTGCCTGCACTCCTTTATCTACTGCCCTGTGGAGATTCTGTTCCAATTTTACTGGGGAATGTGCTGCCACTACTGGCATATGAAAACATATTTTGTGCCTACAGTTAGGCTGAAAATCATTTTTCCATAGAAATAAAACTATGCATGACAATTATATATAAGTATAATTGCTCAACAAACACTCAGACAATACACTATAGTCAGAACTAATGTATATATAATGTATTTATATATTATATATTAAATTTTAGTAATAAGCTTTGAAGTGATTTCAGGTTTAATACTAAACTTTGCATAAAATTCTCCCATGGGATAATGTAGAAACACCATGGACTTTGATATGAAAGGAGTTCTAGCTCCACCATTTCCCAAGCATGCTGATATCTCACTTTCTCCCCTGAATCTACATGTTTTCAAAATATCAAAGGGTCTCAAACTTCAGAAAGCTGTATTGACAAATCAAATAAGATATTAAGAATGTTTTATAGACTGTAAAAATGCTATCGAATACAAGGTATTCCAACCTATATGTTTCCTTTCTCCCTCCTACTCATATTGCTTTCATATCCTCGAATGTGTTTAAAGCTGTCTAAAGAGTCCAAAGTGACTCCCCAGATGCCTGGCTTCCTGTCTGAAAGTTTCACATGAGGTTTTTGGGTATGCATCTTTTCTTCTGAGGACAGGCTCAGGGTAAAAGAGAAGGTGATTTAAGTGGACTTGTTGCCTGGGTGACACTTAGCTGGGTATTGCTTTCAGAGAGTCATATGCAGAAATAAAAAAGACCAGTAGTAAAAATCATTTTAGCTTGGCTGCTGGATGCAGCTGAGGGGATTCTGTTAAAAGAACTGTTGAGGAATAAGTTGAGTCAGAACCACTTAGAAAATTAAAATTTTAATAAAAGGCCACTTTTTAAATGAAGGTATGAACTTATCCTAAGCCATGCTTTATTCAAAAGAATAACACACAAAGTAAATGATCTTAAAACTGCAATTCTTTGTAGTTTGTAATTTGTAATCATTGCCCATAATTTCAATTAACAGGCCATGAGAGGGACAGACACAAATACCAGAAAAGGTATATACAACGACAATTCAAATCAAAGTGAGCACTGCTTTCAGGGATACAGGAAGTAAGTGCTGCAAATCACATGGAAAATAAATATATTTTATTTATTATTAAGAAATTGGAATGATTTTCATATCTATGCTAGGGATCAATAAAATAGACTTGCAGGCTGGCCCTATTTTTATAAATAAAGTTGTATTGGAACTCAGCCTTGCCCATTCATTTACTATCATGTATGGCTGCCTTTGCACTACAAGGATAGGGTTGAGGAGTTACGATAGATCACATGGCTTGCAAAACCTAAAATATTTACTATCTAGTCCTTTTAAAAAAGTTTTCCAACCCCAATTTAGACTGTAACTCTTAGAGTGATAATAATTAAGAATTGGAAGTTAGAAGGATAATTTAGTAATTCCATGCAGTTTTCATGTGTATTGTCATTATTTCATTCAATCAGCAAATAACTGCCGGGATTTCCTATGTGCTAGACATCATGGGAGATGCAAAAGCATATTAGAGCAGGTGTCCTGCTCTAGTGGAGAGAGCTTGGTATTATGAAGACTGAACTTGAAACCCAATTTCATGAATTATGTAACTTTGGGAGAGTTACTTAGATTCTCTTTAAAAATCAATTTTGTGATCCCTCAAATGGGGATAATCATGATCATTCTCTACAGATCTATATACCCAAAATCTCCTTTCTTTCCTCAGGCCAATATGGAAATTGTCATAGTCAGGAAGAGGGGTGGGTACTATTTAGGGTCTGGATTTAGAATATCTAAAGAATTTATCAACATAAACAATGCTTTGCATGGTGGAACTTGATGTATCGTAAGCATGCAAAATCTCTTGTATTATTATTGTCTATTTATATTATTTATATATGTGTATATTTATATGATTTTCCAATCAATTTCATCTTTTGTAGTTTTAATCTTTAAAATGTGTTAGCTTTTATGACCTCAAAACAATTTAATCATTTACACAATAGGAACTAAGTGATATTTTCGGAGTTTTGCCATGGGAGCTGTGATACAAAATATTTCAACTATTTTCTGGGGCAAGGGAGGAAGTCACCAAATTAATTGAATTAATCATTTGCTTCTGCACCATGTAGACTCACCCACAGATAAGACAAACTGACTTTTATAAAAATCCCTGTAAACCAATCATTACAAACATTAACTGGGTCAATTTTGCTTGGAGGCAGGATTATTCTTTTCCACATTGCTTTTGTATTTCTCAGATTAACACAATTTTTTTTGCAAGTGTCATATTAACAACATATTCAAATGTCTAAGTATGCTTGTAAGCTGCTTTGAAAAACATTCAAAAGTAGAAACAAGGTTTTAGGGCTACAAGAGTAAGAAGCACCAATGAGGTTCATTAAGTGTAACATAAGACACTTGCTCTTGAGGCAAAAGGATTAACTCAACAGTGGCATCATCAACTACATTTGGGGAAGAGGTGGAGAAAACAGGAAATGCTGGAACCTGCACAAATGAGTAATCCATTTTTGGTTTAGACTCCATGCAGGAAGATACAACTGTTGTTTCTTGTACTTTGTTCCTTTCTCTGAAGCTTAAAAATTCATATTACCCAGGAGTGGGTGAATCTGGTGTGCTGTTTCTGTGCCTCTTCATGCAATTTGATTGGCATATAAAGATACTGCTACAGGTACTTCAGTTTCTATTTCTAAAATATGCTCCCAAAATTAGAAGACATGAGCTTAACATTTATAGTGGCTGAAGAAGAGTTTACAACCTCCAGAAACATAGCTCTATAATTCTGAATTAACTCAAAAACTATTTTAAAATTTCCCCTTTCCCAACCTCCCTTCTTCCAACATATAACATTTTCCCAAGGGAAGACTTTGTTAGAGCTTTTCAACAGAGAAAACTCTTAGGGGAGAAATGGAAAATTATAGCCATACCAATGAAACCTAGAAATCAGGCAAAATATATAAAATGGAAAGGGACTTTCGTCCTCCAGATTTATACATTCACATCTTAGATGAAAGATGCCCTCACAGAGGTCTACTCTGACCCTCTGACCTGTTGTAATTTCTTATCATATTCACCTGCTTTCTTATCTTTAAAATACATTGTCACTATGTTGTTTTTACATTGTTACTGACTATTCTGCATCACCCATTTGAAAGAAGACTCTATGACATCAGGGCCCCTTCTCTATTTAGCTCAGTGTCTGGCACACAGTAGACATTGAATAATATGTATTAAATGAATGAATGAATAAGATGCTCAGTGGCAGTGCTTATCCCCCACCTCTGGTTGACATTCAGTCTCAGCATCTATCAAGAAGCAAACATATATACTCTAATCCTAGAACTTGGAGACTTCTCTCCTTGACTATTGCAACAAGTTTCCTATTAATGCATCTAGAAATTAATTTGAAAACTCTAATACACTAGACAAATATGTCTTTTAATGAAAACTTTTGATTACTGAATATTTTTATTTAATAACCAGACTAGTCCTTAGATATAGTCTAAACCATAGCCCTTTATATTTCAATGGAAAAATTAATTTTTTCCAAGGTCACAATAGCTTGAGGTCAGTATGAAATTCCATGTCTACCAACTCCTAGCCCGTGCTCATTTGACTCCACCCAAGTAGGCAAAATCATTATTGAGAAAAGTAATGAACACTGATTGAGTACCTATCACATTATCATCAACTTTGTTAGATGTTTGTGGTAATGTGTGTTGCTGAACCAACATGTCTTCTTTCTTATAGGACCCCCAGTTTTTCAGGTATGCAGCCCATTATTAGCTCCAGAGTGGATTCTGTTTAGTCCAAAACCATTCATGCTTAGCAGAACTCCTAACAACAGTTATTGGTCTAGGAGTGACCTTGTGAACTAATTTGGTCCAATCAAACTGAAGGGACAGACTGTGCCATTCTTAGAGGTCACGGTCCTCTCTCTCTCTCTCTCTCTCTCTCTCTCTCTCTCTCTCTCTCTCACCAACCCCAACAGCTCCCTCTCTTTTTCTCTTTCTGATAGCTGCTGGCAGCCATTTTTGCAGGCATGAAGAAATCCCTTAGGATGAAATTACTGCTGAGGTCAGTAGTGTCACTGTTTAATGAAGGGTACACAAATTTTCTACAAAAGGCCAGAGAGTGAATAGCTTTGCCGACTTGATGGTCCACAGTTTCTGTGGCAAATGTTCAGCTCAGCCACTGTAGTGCAAAAGTCACCATTCTGGCACATCTATGGTTCAATAAAATTTTATTTTCAGAAACAGCCATTGGCCTGTTTACATCATTGAGTCATTTTGACATCATTGAGCCATAGATTACATAATTCCTGGAGCTCATCCCATATATTACCTCCAATTATTTGAGATAATAAATTTTCTTATTATTTAAATCAGGTTTAGTAAACATATTTTTAATATTATTATCAAAACCAAGTCAAACTAATTGATTCATTACTTTATATGCATTATTATTTATAAAATTCACAAAACTCCTGTAAAGTTGATATTCTGAGACTCATTTTTAAGATGAAAAAAATAGAGCCAAAGTTTCAGAGTTACTATCAAAACCAGGATTTGAACCCAAATATGCCTGACCTTCCACATTTAGAGGACCCAACTCTCAGTTATCTATTCCTTGGCATTTAAAAGTGGGAGAATAGCTGTTGCTCAGTCAGGTTCCAAAACCTCTGAGACTACATCAAGCAGAAAGTAACTTCAATCAGGGACTTGTGTGTTTACAAAATCTTTGGAAGACCTGGAGGAATAGACTGCTCTTGAACTTTCAGTTTTAAGGTCATACTACTGACTATATGTGAAACCTACACAACAGGCAGCAGCTGATTCTCCTCACTGCAGCAACCATAGCCTCCTCACACCCAGGATACTGACAACTGTCCTCCAAGATGTCATGTTGAGACCCTAGGATCCCTCACCGCTGTCAGAACTTACCTGTCAGCTGCTACAACTGCAAGAGAATGGCCCCTGCCTCACTTCTGGTTTCTGGATCTCATCCAGATGTGTCTAATTGACAGAACCTAGCTGCAAATGAGTCTAGGAAGTATACTTTTTAACTTGCCAATCACTCCACACAGGAGGGTTAAATGGCAATTAAGAAAGACATCTCCTCAAAAGATTAAATGAGGTTTCTCCTCAGAATGGCTTGTGAGTACATCTCCAATACCTGTAAAAGAATGAGGGCTTTAAGAGAGTTTTTTGTTTGTTTTAAAAGCTTGAAAGAACTATTTCCTCATCCCCAGTTCCATCAGCTGAGCCAGAGTAATGACTTCATAGTAATTTTTCACTGTACATTTCAGAGAAAGTAATGTATTCATTATTAGAATAAAAGTGGTCCATGTGTATAAATCTTGTCCTTGGCAAAATAAATTATCAAAGCCCATGCCAATGGGAAAGATGGCGGGGCCATGATGCTAACAGCCAAATTCCATAAATCCATAAGGGAACCATCTTTCTTTTAACCAAAAGAATTTATGTTTCCTGGCTGAGTATTGGTGAGGTATTGATCTCTCAAATGAGACACTGTGGCTACTGTAAATAAGTTAGGTAAGTGTTTACTTGGCTTAAATATATATCCTCAGTTATTTAAAGCCTGGGGTACTTTATGCAGGAACACATCCCAGTGATGCTATGGCGAAGAACAGAACTGCCAGTACAAAGAACACTCTGGGAATTCATTCCTAGGCTCTTTACTTAGCATAGTACAGCTTTGGGGGTAAGTAATTCTGCTACTCCCTACTTCAATTTCCACATCCCTGAAATTTGGTGATAATAGCGTAGGAAGATAATGAGGAAATATGTGTGAAATGATTTGAACTTCTTGAAGAGCACTATACTATATATGCAGGTATATTGTTATTTATGATGAGATGGTGTCAGATGCATAAAATTGGGTTTTTTGAATTATTGGCATTCAGGAAAACAGCGAATCTAGGTCAATGGAGACCTTTTTCTTAGACTGCCTCTACTATGAATAAAACACAAAAGACACTTTTCTAACTTTCTTGGAAAAAATTGTCAACTTCTACACTTATTTCAATAAATAATTTTCTTTCAAGAGGATACAATTCTAAGGTGGGTGCAATATCCTTTTAAAAAGAGATTTGTAGTTCTCACTTTCTTACATTTCTAAGCTACCCTCTGAGAAAAAGAACTGTATATATGTTGTATTAAACAAGCCCCAGAACTGTGCACAGAATTCATTCCTGTGTATCTTATTTTAATCTGATTGCACCAAACTTCCCATAAACAGAAAGAAAGAAAGAAAAAAAAAACTCATCCATAAATTTTAAATCCAATGTGATTTCCACTTTCCCTGGGAATTAGAGAACCAAACTGTTTTGTATGATATCCAACAGCAAAATAAAAGTCTTACTTCAAAATCATATTGAAAGCACTACGTCTCTGCAACCTGGATGATGGCCAAAACATAATTTTATTTAAATTTTAGTAAAAACACTTGAGTGCTATTACAAAGTAGCTATTAGTTTACTACACATGACCTGTTGATCTATACAATGAAACCATAATTTTAAAATATATTTTCAAAAAATGCTATTTCTGTATATTTGCTTATACCAAACATAGCTCTATAAAACTGTTTCAAGACACAGACCCCATCTGATAAAATATGGCTAATTTGAATTTTGGAAATCGCCCTGTTTGATATGTCAAGAGAGAATGATTTACTAGCAGGTTGATTTATAAAAGTGATGTGGGTTCTGGATCAATGGGTTTTGAGACACCATAAAATCAGCTTTAAAGTGTTACCTTCATTTCCAGGGTAGATTAAGTAAAATAACGATTTTGCTCCATTTTGTAAGGGATCTGAGCACAGAAGGGTGAAGAATCTGGGCTGCCTCCTGGTATATTTTCTTTTCAGAAATGCTTGTGTTCATAGTAGAAGAGATACAGTCACCATAAGCTGACCAGCCACCAGCTATGACATTTGCCAACATCACTTTAACAACCTAAGTGTAACAAGGTAAGGAATCAGAAGGGAGCAGAAACTCATGTGTTACCTGCTGTAGAACACTTGAGCCATCCTGCCTACCCTTCCCTGAAAGTGTGGACTAAACATCATCCCCTTGACAATGGACACCAATGGTGGAGCAAGCACTCTGTAGAAGGATCTGTAAGTTTGGGTGGTGTGGGTAGGGGGATTCAAAGACATGTTAGTTACATGAAAATGCTTAGAATCTAGTTAGAGAGTCACCACTCTCTGAATAGCAATTCCCCAAAACATAACCAGAAAATGGTATTTCAGAAGGTGTCACTGGAAATGTGATCTGGATATTGGTGATAAAAATGAAAGTCACAGGAGACCGAAAGAGGAACTGTGTCTGGCAGCAAAACCACAGAGGGAAGACATCTGAGAAAGGAGAGAAAAAGGAGAAAATGGTAACACTAAGAGCAAAACAGAGGATCTCTCCCATGCCTTATAACCTGGAAGGTTTGTGAACATGCATTTCAGATTTTGAAAGTGAGTGAATGAGGCCAATTAGCTGCTGAAGGCAACAGTCAGAGAGGAAGGAAGAGACCACATAACCCAGGACAGTAATGGAGCCTACTTCATTCTGGGAATCAGGAATGCCTGCCTTAATGGCAAGGAAGCCCAAGTGAGATTCCCCCCTATTTCAATCCATCTTGAGCAACTTGATAAACTCTCACAAAGCCAGTAATTTCCCAATGTGGGCATGATGGGCAGTGTAGTTTCTTATTAGCAAGCACTGAGTCATGTTAATTACCTATTTTTAAAAAGAATTAAGCATGTTAATATAATTTTGTGCCAGTAGTGCTTACAAAACATTTTTTTGTGTGGAAGAGACATTAAAGATTTAATTTGGTCCAATGAAAGAAATATTTCTAAATACAACACACTGTAACCAAAGAAGCATATTCATAAAATGTTAACCCGGAAACCTCATACCTGCCACAGTAGAAACAGACAGCTCACATGCTACTTTTTGGTAGAATATCACATTTTAGATCCATTCAATAAAGATTACAAGAGCTCAGAGCAGAGAGATTCCTGGGTTTGGAGAGGTAATGAAGACTTTGTGGAGAAGGCAAGAAATTAGCTGGTCTTTGGCAAAAACAGACTTCTAGATAGTGGAAGAGGAAATCTGAGAGAATGTGGTGGGAACAGAACCAATAAATCTTAAACTGAGGAAAGAGTTCAGGAAAAATCCCCAATGTTCTTCATATTGTTCAAGAGAATGCTTATCCATGATTTGCACATAAAATATTGAATTTGAAAAAGTCTTATATTGAATTCCCTTGCCATTTGTTGAATAGAGTATGGCACACTAACGTGACAGAGGGGACACAAAACAAACAAATAAGCAAACTCTACACAAATACCCAAGGGAGAAGATTAACAACCACACAGAATTTTAAAAAGAAAAAAAATATCTCTCTTGCAATGTATGCCAACATGTATTTTCTGAGCAAGGCCAGATTACAAGTAGGCAGAGTATAAGATTTGGGAAACAATGGAAACGGTTACATTCCCACCACCTACCTCACACCAACCAGCTCAACACCAGGCAAGCTGACAGAGCAACTCTACAACTATGTATTTATTCTTCAGGCTTAAATGTTGTCTTCTCTTAAACAGCAAATAACCTCCCCAAAATATATGCAGTAAACCTTATGCTTTAAAGAGAATAAAATCATCATAGTCTTTCTTAAGATAGTTTTGATGGGTTGGAGAGAAGAGAGAATACAATGGTAGTTAGAAGAAGGCAGCATGGGTTAGGAAAGGCATTGAAGATAACGTGAAGAGAGATGTTTATAGTACTTTCATTCCTAATGATCAAGAAAACCTTTATAGGAGTCTGACTGTATCGTTAAGAGCCAGAAAGCCCTTTCCTTGATCAAAAATTTTGCCATCTGCCTTTTACAGTAGAAATTTACTTACCTTGTTTAAAGCATTTTTAGTTGTGTAATAATTTTTTTAAATAGTATTCTTCTGATGGTTATTTAGTTTGCCTCTAATCATTTTCTATAACCAAAATACTACATGAAAATTATTGCACTCATATCCTTGTATACAATTATTTCTGATGGAAAAATACCAAGAAGTGTAATTGCTGAGTCAAAGAGTACTTGAAGGTATAATTTTAACAGATCTTGTCATATTGCTGGCTATAGAAGTTATTCCAGAGGAAACCTTCAAGATGGCGGAGGAGTAAGATGTGGAGATCACCTTCCTCCCCACAAATACATCAAAAATACATCTACATATGGAACGACTCCTACAGAACACATACTGAATGCTGGCAGAAGACCTCAGACTTCCCAAAGAGCAAGAAAATCCCCACATACCTGTTAGGCAAAAAAGAAAAAACAGACAAAAGAATAAGGATGGGACCTGTGCCTCTGAGAGGGACCTGTGAAGGAGGAAAAGTTTCCACACACTAGGAAGCCCCTTCACTGGTGGGGATGGGAAGCTTCAGAGCCACAGAGGAGAGCACAGCAACAGAAGTGCAGAGGACAAAGTGGAGAGATTCTTGCACAGAGGATCACTGCCAACCAGCACTCACCAGCCTGAGATGCTTGTCTGCTCACATACCAGGGCGGGTGGGGGCTGGAAGCTGAGGCTCGGACTTTGGAGGTCAGATCCCAGGGAGAGGACTGGGATTGGCTCTGTGATCACAGCCTGAAAGGGACTAGTGCACCACAGCTAGCTAAGAGGTGTCCAGGAAAAAGTATGGAACTGCTGGAGAGGCAAGAGACCATTGTTTTGGGGTTCATGAGGAGAGGGGCTTCCTACTCCATGTACCCACAGATGGCAGAGCTCTGCCTAAGCAAGCTCCAGAGACAGGCACGAGCTGCAAGTATCATCTCAAACCCAAGAGTCAGGCATGGACCACTACCGCTGCCACTGCTGCCAGCAAGAATCCTGTGTGCAAGCACAGGTCACTACCCACACCTCCCTGTGAGCATGTACAGCACACCACTGCCAGGGTCCCATGATCCAGGGTCAATTGCCCTGGGAGAACACACAGTGTGCTTCAGGCTGTTGCAAAGTCACACCAGCCTCTGCCTTCACAGGCATGACCTGCAGTCCAATTATGACTTCCGTACCTTTCCCTCTCCCCAGCCTGAGTGATCAAGAGGGCCCTAACCAGCCACTGCTTTAACCCCTTCCTGTCTGGGTGGGGAACAGATGCCTGAGGGCACCCTACATGCAGATACAGGGCCAAAACCAAGGTAAACCCCAGGAGCTGTGTGAACAAAGGAGAGAAAGGGAAATTTTTCTGTGCAACTCAGGAGTAGTGGATTAAATTGCGGCAACCAGCTTGATAAATCCTGCATCTGTGCAATACCTGAAAAGACAAAGAATGTTCCCAAAATTGAAGCAGTGGACTTTGGGAACAACTCTAGACTTGGGGTTTGCTTTCTGCATTTGAATTGTTTTTGGTTTTATGTTTATCTTAGTTTAGCTTATAGTGCTTCTTTTCTTTGTTGGGTTTGTTTATTGGTTTGGTTGCTCTCTTTTTTTTTTTCTCTTTTTGTGACTGTGTGTGTATATGTTTCTTTGTGTGACATTTTCTCTTTATTTTTGTTTTTACCATTTGTATTGGGGTTCTGTCTGTTTTTGTTTTTGTTTTTTTCTTCCTTTTCTTCCATGCTGTGCAGCTGTCAGGGTATTTGTGCTCCAGCCAGGTGTTGGGCCTGAGCCTCTGAGGTGGGAGGGCAAAGTCTAAGACATTGGACCACCAGAGACCTCCTGGCCCCACGTAATATTAATCAGCCAGAGCTCACCCAGAAATCTCCATTTCAACATGAAGACCCAGCTTCACCCAGCAGCCAGCAAGCTCCAGTGCTGGATGCCCCATGGCAAAAAACTAGCAAGACAGGAACACAACACCACCCATTAGCAGAGAGGCTGCCTAAAATCATAATAAGTTCACAGACACACTAAAACACACCACCAGATGCGGCCCTACTCAACAGAGGGACAAGATCCAGCCCACCCACCAGAACACAGGCACCAATCCCCCTCACCAGGAAACCTGCAAAACCCACTGAACCAACCTCACCCACTGGGGGCAGACACCAAAAATAAGATGAACTACAAACCTGCAGCCTTGAAAAGGAGAAACAAAACACAGTAAGTTAAGCAAAATGAGAAGAAAGAGAAATATGCAGAAGTTGAAGGAGCAAGGTAAAAACCCACCAGAAGAAACAACTGAAAAGGAAATAGGCAGTCTATCTGAAAAAGAATTCAGAGTAATTATAGTAAAGATGATCCAAGATCTTGGAAATAGAATGGAGAAAATAAAAGAAACATTTAACAAGGACCTAGAAGAACTAAAGAACAAACAAACACAGATGAACAACAAAATAAATGAAATTAAAAATACTCTAGAAGGAGTCAATAGCAGAAAAACTGAGGCAGAAGAATGAATAAAGGACCTGAAAGATAGAATAGTGGAAATAACTGCTGCAGAGCAGAAAAAAGAAAAAAGAATGAAAATAATTGAGAACAGTCTCAAAGACCTCTGGGACAACATTAAACACACAAACATTCGAATTAGAGATGTCCCAGAGGAAGAGAAGAAGAAAGGGTCTGAGAAAATATTTGAAGAGATTATCATTGAAAACTTCCCTAACAAGGGAAAGGAAATAGTCAGTCAATTACAGGAAGTGCAGAGAGTCACATACAGGATAGATTCAAGGAGAAACACACACAAGACACATATTGATCAACAAATCAAAAATTAAATACAAAGAAAAAATATTAAAAGCAGCAAGGGAAAAGCAACAAATAAAATAAAAGGGAATCCACATAAGGTTAAGGGCTGATTTTTCAGCAGAAACTCTGCAAGCCAGAAGGGAGAGGCAGGACATATTTAAAGTGATGAAAGGAAAAAATTTACAACCAAGATTACTCTACCCAGCAAGAATCTCATTCAGATTTGATGGAAAAATTAAAACCTTTACAGACAAGCAAAAGCTAAGAGAATTCAGCACCACCAAACAAGCTTTACAACAAATGCTAAAGGAACTTCTCTAGGCAGGAAACACAAGAGAAGGAAAAGACAATAACAAACCCAAAACAATTGAGAAAATGGTAATAGGAACGAACATATTGATAATTACACTAAATGTAAATGGATTAAATGTTCCAACCAAAAGTCATAGACTGGCTGAATGGATATAAAAACAAGACCCATGTATATGCTGTCTATAAGAGACCCACTTCAGACCTAAGAACACATACAGACTGAAACTGAAGTGATGGAAAAATATATACCATGCAAATGGAAATCAAAAGAAAGCTGGAGTAGCAATTCTCATATCAGACAAAATAGACTTTAAAACAAAGACTATTACAAGAGTCAAAGAAGGACACTACAAAATGATCAAAGGATCAATCCAAGAAAAAGATATAACAATTGTAAATATTTATGCACCCAAAATAAGAGCACCTCAATACATAAGGCAAATGCTAACAGCCATAAAAGGGGAAATCGACAGTAACACAATCATAGAAGGGCACTTTAACACCCCACTTTCACCAATGGAGAGATCATCCAAAAAGAAAATAAATAAAGAAACACAAGATTTAAATGACACATTAAACAAAATTGACTAATTGATATTTATCACACATTCTATCCAAAAACAACAGAATACACTTTCTTCTCAAGTGCATGTGGAACATTCTCCAGGATAGATCATATCCTGGGTCTCAAATCAAGCCTCGGGAAATTTAAGAAAATTGAAATTGTATCAAATATCTTTTCCGACCACAATGCTATGAGGCTAGATATCAATTACAGGGGGAAAAAACTGTAAAAAGTACAAACACACGGAGGCTAAACCATATGTTACTAAATAGCCAACAGATCACTGAAGCAATCAAAGAAGAAATCAAAAAATACCTAGAAACAAATGACAATGAAATCACAATGACCCAAAATCTATGGGATGCAGCAACAGCAGTTCTAAGAGGGAAGTTTATAGCAATACAATCCTACCTCAAGAAACAAGAACCATCTTAAATAAACAACCTAAGCTTACATATAAAGCAATTAGAGAAAGAAAAACAAAATAAGTCAAAGTTAGCAGAATGAAAGAATACATAAAGATCAGATCAGAAATAAATGAAATAGAAATGAAGTAAACAAAGCAAAGATCAATAAAACTAAAAGCTGGTTCTTTGAGAAGATAAACAAAATTGATAAACCCCTAGCCAGACTCATCAAGAAAAAGAGGAGAAGACTCAAATCAGCAGAATTAGAAATGAAAAAGGAGAAGAAATAACTGACACTTCAGAGATACAGAGGATCATGAGAGGTTACCATAAGTAACTATATGTCAATAAAATGGAAAATCTGGGGCTTCCCTGGTGGCACAGTGGTTGAGAGTCCGTCTGCCGATGCAGGGGACATGGGTTCATGCCCCGGTCTGGGAAGATCTCACATGCTGTGGAGCAGCTATGCCCGTGATCCATGGCCACTGAGCCTGCACATCCGGAGCCTGTGCTCCACAACGGGAGAGGACACAACAGTGAAAGGCCTGCGTGCTGCAAAAAAAAAAAAAAAAAAAGGAAAACCTGGAAGAAATGCACAAATTCTTAGAAAAGCACAACCTTCCACAACTGAACCAGGAAGAAATAAAAAATATAAACCGACCTATCACAAGCACTGAAATTGAGACTGTGATTAAAAATTTCTCAATGAACTAAAGCCCAGGACCATCTAGATGCCTTCACAGGCACATTCTATCAAATATTTAGAAAAGAGCTAACACCTAACCTTCTCAAACTCTTCAAAAATATAGCAGAGGGAGGAATATTCCCAAACTCATTCTATGAGGCCACCATCACCCTGATACCAAAACTAGACAAAGATGTTACAAAAAAAGAAAACTACAGGCCAATATCACTGATGAATATAGATGCAAAAATCCTGAACAAAATACTAGCAGACAGAATCCAACAGCACATTAAAAGGATCATACACCATAATCAAGTGGAATTTATCCCAGGAATGCAAGGATTCTTCAATATACACAAATCAAACAATGTGATACACCATATTAACAAAATGAAGGAGAAAAACCATATGATCATCTCAATAGATTCAGAAAAAGCTTTGGACAAAATTCAGTGCCAATTTTTGAAAACAACCCTCCAGAAAGTGGGCACAGAGGAAACCTACCTCAACATAATAAAGCCATATAAGACAAACCCACAGGAAATATCATTCTCAATGGTGAAAAACTGAAAACATTTCCTTTAATATCAGGAGCAAGATATGGGTGCCCACTCTCACCACTATTATTCAACATAGTTTTGGAAGTTTTAGCCACAGCAATCAGAGAGGAAAAATAAAATAAAGGAATCTAAATTGGAAAAGAAGAAGTAAAACTGTCACTGTTTTCATATGACATGATACTACACATAGAGAATCCTAAAGATGCTACCAGAAAACTACTAGAGCTAATCAATGAATTTTGTAAAGTTGCAAGATACAAAGTCAATGCACAGAAATCTCTTGCATTCCTCTATATTTACAACAAAAAATCTGAAAGAGAAATTAAGAAAACACTCCCATTTACCATTGCAACCTAAAGAATAAAATACCTAGGAATAAACCTACCTAAGGAGGTAAAAGACTTGTACTTAGAAAACTATAAGACAGTGATGAAAGAAATCAAAGATGATACAAACAGATGGAAAGATATACCATGTTCTTGGATTGGAAGAATCAACATTGTGAAAATGATTATACCACCCAAAGCAATCTACAGATTCAATGCCATCCCTATCAAACTACCAAGGGCATTTTTCACAAAACTAGAACTAAAAATTTTAAAATTTGTATGGAAACACAAAAGACCCTGAATAGCCAAAGCAATCTTGAGAAAGAAACACGGAGCTGGAGGGATCACGCTCCCTAACTTCACACTATACTACAAAACTACAATAATCAAGGCAGTATGGTACTGGCACAAAAACAGAAATATAGATCAATGGAACAGGATAGAAAGTCCAGAGATCAACCCATGCCCATATGGTCACCTTATCTTTGACAAAAGAGACAAGAATATACAATGGAGAAAGGACAGCCTCTTCAATAAGTGGTGCTGGGAAAACTGGATAGCTACATATAAAAGAATGAAATTCAAGCACTCCCTAAACCATACACAAAAATAAAATCAAAATGGATTAAAGACCTAAATGTAAGACTGGACACTATGAAACTCTTAGAGGGAAACATAGGTAGAACACTCTATGACATAAATCACAGCAACATCTTTTTTGACCCACCTACTAGAGAAATGGAAATAAAGCCAAAAATAAACAAATGGGACCTAATGAAACTTAAAAGATTTTGTACATCAAAGGAAACCATAAACAAGACAAAAAGACAACCCTCAGGATGGGAGAAAATATTTACAAATGAAGCAACTGACAAAGGATTAATCTCCAAAATATACAAGCAGCTCTTGGAGCTCAATATCAAGAAAACAAACAACCCAATCCAAAAATGGACAGAAGACCTAAATAGACATTTCTCCAAAGAAGATATACAGATTGGCAACAAACACATGAAAGGATGCTCAACATCACTAAACATTAGATAAATGCAAATCAAAACTACAATGAGGTATCACCTCACACCAGTCAAAATGGCTATCACAAAAAATTTACAAACAATAAATGCTGGAGAGGGTGTGGAGGAAAGGGAACCCTCTTGCACTGTTGGTGGGAGTGTAAATTGATGCAGCCACTATGGAGAACAGTATGGAGGCTCCTTAAAAAACTAAAGATAGTACTACCATATGACCCCGCAATCCCACTACTGGACAAATACCCTGAAAAAACAGTAAATCAAAAATAGTCATGTACCACAATGTTCATGTAGCACTATTTACAATAGCCAGGTCATGGAAGCAACCTAAGTGTCCACTGACAGATGAATAGATAAAGAAGATGTGGCACATATATACAATGTAATATTACTCAGCCATAAAAAGAAATGAATTTGAGTTATTTGTAGTGAGGTGGATGGACCTAGAGACTGTCATACAGAGTGAAGTAAGTCAGAAAGAGAAAAACAAATACCGTATGCTAACACATATATATGGAATCTAAAAAAAAAAAAAAATGGTTGTGATGAACCTAGGGGCAGGCCAGAAATAAAGACTCAGCCATAGAGAATGGACTTGTGAACATGGGGATGGGGGAAGCGTAAGATGGGACGAAATGGGAGAGTAACATTGACATATATACACTACCAAATGTAAAATAGCTAGCTAGTGGGAAGCAGCTGCATAGCAAAGGTAGTTCAGCTAAGTGCTTTGTGACCACCTAGAGGGATGGGATAGGGATGGTGGAAGGGAGGCACAAGATGGAGGGGATATGGAGGGATATGTATACATATAGCTGATTCACTTTGTTATACAGCAGAAACTGACACAGCTTTGTAAAGCAATTATACTATAATAGAGATGTAAAAAAATAATAATAATACAATTTTAAAAAGTTATTCCTTTTGATCATCCCACCTGCTATGTATAAGAACCCCAGTGTTCTCACACTCTTGCTAACATCTAATATGTTTTTATACTTATTGAATTATGCCAATCTAGTAAGCAAGAGTGGTATAAGATTGTAATTTCCATTGCCTTTTATACTTGACTGTCAGTGTTACTTGACAGGGTGGAAACTTTATGGATCACATTCCCTTTTCATCTTTAAAGGTTATGGTCATGGCTTCAACCAACTTCACAGGGAATACAGCCATGGTTTTGTAATAACTTTAAATGGAGTATAATGTATAAAAATGTTGAATCACTGTTGTATACCTGAAACTAATACAATATTGTAAATTAACTATACTTTAATATAAATAAATAATGAAATCATGAACATTCTTTTCCCATGTCCCTCTCTACCTCTGTTTCATGTTTACTGATTTGGGCAGCCCTCTCTTATTTTGTTGCTCAGGAATTTAAGTGGTCTGCATGCTCCAACAAAATATTAAATTTACTTTTTTTTTTTTTTGCTGTACGCAGGCCTCTCACTGTTGTGTCCTTTCCCACTGCAGAGCACAGGCTCTGGACGCGCGGGCTCAGCGGCCATGGCTCACGGGCCCATCCCCTCTGCGGCGTGTGGGATCTTCCCTGACTGGGGCACAAACCCGTGTCCCCTGCATCGGCAGGCAGATTCGACCACTGCGTCACCAGGGAAGACCTAAATTTACATTTTTATTTCTTATTTTTCCAGTTACTTTTTCATATTTGATAGAATAAGTAGGAAATGAAGGCTTTAATCAGCCATGTGAAAACTGGAAACATTTTAGTGTCCTTTTAAGGAAATATTTTATACCATATTTTCTTTATTGTAATTGGTCTATCAAGACTACCTATTCTTCTTGGCTCAATTTTAATACTTTACATTTTTCTAGAAACTATTTCATCTAGATTCTAGATTTTTTTAATGTATGTGCTATTATACATCTATCTTTTTTTCAATGAAAAAAGTTTTCTCTTTATTTGTCATATTTACTTATCCTTTTTCCTTCAACTAACTTGCAAAGTAGGTTGGTATGGATCTTTTCAAGCTACCATATATATTTTTATATTTTAAATATTATTTAAGAATTTTTTTCTTTAAAAATTCTATTTTACTTGCATTTTGCTTATTCTGCTTCTAGACTTTGAATATAATACTTTATTTTAAACCACTTTTTTTTTTCAAATAATGCTTTGGAGCTTCTAAAATTAACTCTGATTATTGCTTTTGTTGTCTCTCATAGGAATTTCTGAATAGTATTCTCATCGATTTTAAAAGAATCATTTTTATTGAATATAGTTGATTTACAATATTATATTATTTTCAGGTGTACAACATAGTTATAGGAAAAGAGTTTCTAATATCAATTTTGATTCTCAAAATTTGTTTTAAAGGCTGATAAAGAATTGTAACAGTTATCTATTTTTTAAAATTTCTATGTAAATAGATTAAGTTGGCTATTATTTCATTATTCATTTCTTAATTTATTGCATTGTGATTTAAGGATATAGCCAGAATAAAATCCATTTTTTAATTTTTTGTTTGTTTATTTTTGTTTGTCAATTTATTGAGACACTGATTGATGCTTAATATATAGTAAACTCTCTGTAGGTATTTCAATAATTTTAGAAAATAATGAATATTTTTAATTTGTGTTATATACTTCTATGTTTAGTGAATAAATGTTGCTCATGTGTCTTTTAAATCTTCTATACTTTGTTAGTTAGTGTCCAAGAAAGAAGTATTAAAATGATATAGAATATTGAAGAGCGGTTCAAAGAATGAAGGAATCGTTAAGTGCCGACAAGAAAAATCCTCAAGATATAAGTGCTAAAACCAAGTTTTGGAACACCTCCTACAGGTCTTTGCTCATATCTGACTCTCTTAGGGGAGCTGCTTGAGCATCCTATTTAAAATTGCAACACTCTCCACTACACATACAAGAACTTCTCACACTCTTTGCTTTTCCACAGCATTTAAACATATTCTACAATATTAAATGATTTAATTGTATGTTATGTATATTGTTAATTGTCTGATTTTCTCCACTAGGATGTAAGCCCCACCAGTCCAGTGATTTCTGTCTTTCTTGGTCACTGATGTATCCCAGTGCCAGGTACATGATGGGTAAGTGTTTAATAGATATATATTGAAAAATGTGTATGTATGTTTTTGTAATTCATGTAAATACAAAATCCCAAACTATTTTGAAAACACATAATATGCAAGTGCCTAGAAAAAGATCCATAAGTACACTCATGGAATTGTTAATTGTTTGATTCTAGGGTGGGATTGAAAAATCAAGGAAGCTTTTTACTTTTTACATGATATCCTTCCACATCTGATAATTTTTATAATAAAAAATGTGTAAGTTTTATGTATGTAATCACAAGGTTAAAAATTATATTAGGAGTAATAAACAGATCAGGATAAATAAAATGTTTTGATAAAGAGTTATAGATGAGGATTCTCCTTACCATATATGAAAATATAAGATATCTTTGTAGAATGGAGCTGATAAAAGAATAGACCTACACATCATGGAACCAGGAGGATATCTGATATAAATTACTTAGCATAAATGAGAAAATACTATATAATAAAGGCATTTCAAATCAGGCAGGAATTGGAAAATGTGGGAATAATTATTGAGATCTTGGGGGTAGGGGTAAAACAATGTGAATTTTGATCTCACATCAAAAAGGAAAATATAAATAGGTTTGTGAATATAGAAACAACACAGAAAACATCGTAAGTAAAGTTAAAAGTCCAATACTACCTTGGAAAAACATTTTGAGCAAATATAGAAGATATTGGATAGAGATTTTTATTAAACCAAGCTCATGTACAACCAAAAGAAAAGCACTAACACTCTGGTAACTGAACAAAGCTCTTAGACATGCAGTACTGATTCATCCATAAACCACCAGTTTGGTTCTCTGCCTTAATGGACAAATAAGACATTTGCAGATGATTACTTTACACTGAGTGACCCTGAGTAGTCTGAAATCTACAAACAGTATACTTGCAAAATTTTTAAACTGCTTTAAGATCATAGGAGTACTGGTCTTTGTATAAGCCAAGACTTCCTACATTTATTTTTATTGTAGTTTAAACACAAATCAAGGATGCTGGTTCAATGACAGGCTTGTGCAAAGTAAACTGGGACAAGAAGTTTTTTTAATTGCTCAGAACAGGGAGAATCTCTCTCTCTCTATCATCCCTATCAGTAATAATTAGCCCTCTCTGAAAAGGCTGTTGCAGATACACAGTCAAAATGATTCTTAAAGAGAGGATATAATTTGGCTTACAGAAATCCATTACCAACAAATAACTGCTTGTGGAGGAAAAATACAACAAAGTACCACATTTGGAAGTGATAATCACAGTAAATAACACCCCAAGCCTAGACTCGGTCTTATATAAGAAACTAGCATATTGTCAATTAAGTAATATTTTCTCAGTGATAACACTTTGAAATGGAGAAATACAAAACTGGGAGGAGAAAAGGAGTCACTCTGTCACCTCTCTGTCCCCCTTCCCTGCCTCCACAGCTCCCCAAACAAAACTACACAAGAGAAAATCCAACCTTACTGTAAAAATGATTTTTCTGGCTCACTTTCATAAGAGACCTGGAAATAATATAGCATCAGTTTATAAACCAGACAGGGCCTGGCCCAGTGTGTCAACATAAAAAATCAATCCAGGAGTCCCAACCCTGCTTTGTGGCCTTTAGGGCTGCTTCAGAAATCAATCCTGGAGAAGAAGAAAAGGGCAGTGCCACAAGGCTCGGGAACACACACCTCAAATCAACAGCTGATACCTCCAGAGACTTTGCAATTTGAGTTCTAACTGTGGATTCAAGAGCAAGAATTGTCCTGGCCAAACATGCATGCTTTTTTGAAGTGATGCCATTTTTTTTTCCAGACTGACATTTTTGAGGACTTCATGGGTTAGGTACTGAGTGAAAGCTTTACATGAATTACCTCATTTCATCTCCACAATAGCCCTTTGAGGTAGATGTTATTATAATTCCCCTTTATAGAAAGGAATAAAGATAATTAAAGTCAGTTGGCTAAGGTACTGATCTGGTAAATGAAGTTAGCCCTTTTTATCTTAAGTGTTTAGAAAATAAAACCTTTTACTGGCATCTTTGTATTCATTTGTTTGGATAGCCAGAGCAAAGTACCACAGACTGGGTGGCTTAAACAACAACGGTTTACTGTCTCAAAGTTCTGGAAGCTGGAAATCCACGATCAAGGTGTTGGCAGGGTTGGTGTCTTCTGAGGCCTCTGTCCTTGGTTTATAAACAGCCATATAATCCCTGTGTTTTCATATGATCTTCCCTTCATGTGTCTCTGTCTCTTAATTTTCTCTTCTTCTAAGAACACCAGTCATATTGGATTATGACCCATCCTAATGACCTCATACAACCTAATTACCTCTTTCAAGGCCCTATATCTAAATATACTCACATTCTGAGGTATTAAGTTAGGACTTTTAACATGAATGTTAGTTGGGGGTGGGGGGACACATCTCAGCCCATAACAATCTTTATTATTGTAATTTTTATAGACTTTCCATTTAATGTTTTAGAAGACAATGACCATAACCTGTAAGTCCAACTCTTTGCCTATCCCATAAAAAAAAAATTATCTGATTTTGGCTGGAGAAAAACCTACAACACACTAGCTGACTGGTCTCACTTTGCATTGTTCTTGACATTCAAGGTAGTTAGGGTGACTCAAAAATCGTACGGTACATACTCATCCAGTGGCTCTGAAATGTCAGTGTGCATCAGAATCCCTGGAGGATTTTTGGGGTTCACCCTCAGAAATAAGGTTTGAAGTGGGTCTGAAGCAAGTCCTTGAGAATTTGCATTTCTAATGAGTTTTCAGGTCATGGGGATACTGCTGGTCTGAGGATCACCCTTTGAGAACCACAGTCCTAGTTCATTCCCAGTCCACTCTCTTAGGTGACTCTTCCACACCTACTGTTTTTAAAACCACCAACCTACCCATCTTCACTCTGAGCTCATGATCTCTCTCTTTCACTGAGAAGTGAAGCAATCAGAAGAGAACTTGCTTAGACTCCCTCTACTGCCTTTCCTCACCCACCATTGACATACGTACTCACTCAGCCTTCCTGGCTGTTTTGAAAGATGAATTTTCTGTGTTCTTTTTAAAGCCAATCCCTCCACCTGTGTACTAGGTCCCAAGCCCTGTTGCACACTCTAAAGCATTAATCCATGTATTTTCCCTGTCTCTTACATTGTCAACCTTTTTCTCTTCTCTAACTCATCCCCATCAGAACATAAGCATTCTATTAATCTTCTCATCTTGAAAAGCAAAATCTAAACCAGAAAACACACCTTTTACTGGACTCGCTCTTCCCATCAGCTATCACACTATTTCTTCTAGTCTTTGTAACAAAGCACCTGGAAGAGGTGGTCTATACTGAGTCTATCCAGTTTCTCTCCTTCTAATCTCTCGTAAACCCATTGTAGCTAGACCTTCACTCCAAGGTCACAGAAAACCTCCACATTGCTAAATCTCATGACCCAACTTTAGGTCTCTGATATTTTACACCATTTGACAGATACGACATTCCTTATTAATACACTTCTTTTGGCTTCTAGAGCATCACACTTAACTTGTAATGGGTTAATTGTTTTCATTTAAAATATATTAGCGATGAAAATGTCAAAAAGTCCTCAGCTGTTTTGATAATATGGTAAATAAAATAGCTATCTATGATCCATATTAAAAAAAAAGTCTTTGGGGTCTTCCATGACTTTTTTTTTTTTTTGCCTCTCACTGCTGTGGCCTCTCCCGTTGCGGAGCAGCCACTCCGCGGCATGTGGGATCCTCCCAGACCGGGGCACGAACCCATGTCCCCTGCAACAACAGGCGGACTCTCAACCACTGCGCCACGAGGGAAGCCCTCTTCCATAACTTTTTAAAACTATAAAGAGATCCTGACACCAAAGGTTTGAGAAACACTGCAATCTCGAATGCCCCTGGTTTTTGAGATGTCCGTACTTCAGTGCCTTCCATATCACTCTACCTCTAGTGTTTACATTGAGTTTTATAAAAGGAGGGTTATGCATTGTGTAATGTGGATGATGAGGATGTGATTCTTAGAAAGGCACCACCATACCCAGAAAATACAAATATCTTTCATGTGGCTGAGGTTTAGATTTTTATCTTCATGAAGGAAGGAACAACATAGAGCAGGGACAAATCTTGCAGGGTCTCAAATCTTACAAGTTTCCCAGCTGCCAAGTCCCCATCAGGTTCTTTGAAAAGTGTTCCTTTGCCAGTGTAAACTGTTTGGGGACTTCATTATAGCCGTGCCTTCTCACCAAAGGCAAACAACCAGCAACATGTTGGAGGATTTGTTGAAAGTGTGGGTAAATTAGAGTTTTTGTTGCCATGTGAATGATTCCCCTGGCAGACCTGAGCTTTAAGCCTAAAGATCTGTTATTCCAAACAGAAACTCTATAAATATTTATTGATTAATTTGGTTGGTTGATTGAAGAAATAAAAAATATAAATCAAGGAGAAATGATATATGTCAAATTGTCACAGCTGTGTAAATATCCTGAAAGAGATCATTTGGTTTCGAGTGAAGTTTAAGCAATATTAGTAATGTAATATTAGGAATGAATAATTTAAGACAAATTATAGTCACAGTAATTTTTTAAAAACCTATTCCCACAATGGTAAAAGCTATGAGATTATGTTATTCACATTGGCAAATATCTTATATCTCTTGAATTATTATAAAAGGGGACACAAAAAGCTCAGGTTTTCAAAGATGAATGATTCAAAATAGTATTATTTTAATGACACAAATAAAGGTTCCCAAGAACTATACAGCAAATTGATAAAAGTTGGTACTCTAACCTGGCAAGAACATATACTGCCTTCCTTTAGCAAGGAAATAAAGGGAAAAAAAATTACTGATAGTTAAATTATACTGAAATATTGCAAGAAAGAAACAAAGAAAGAAAGAGAGAGAGAGAGAGGGAGGGAGGGAGGGAGGGAGGGAGGAAGGAAGGAAGGAAGGAGGAAGGAAGGAAGGAAGGAAAGAAGAAAGAAGGAAGGAAGGAATAAAGAATTAGGTGATGCATAAAACATAGTTTTTAGTGTTTCTCCTTGAGTTTCAAAACACAATTCAGCCATTGTTTCTTTTCCAGGAAGCCAAAAAATATTACTAGTTGCAAACTAGGCAAGTAACATCAAGAGAAGAAAATATATTTCTCTTTATTTTCTCTGCCATTGAAATTCAACTAACATTAGCAGAGAAGAATCCATTAATACATAACAAGTCACAGTGCTCTATGAGCTTTATTCTGTATCAACCTAAACAGGGAAATTATAATTCTGACTCTTCACTCTTCTTTACCCCTTTTTAAAACTATGTTAATGTGAAGCTTTCAGAGATAAAATGTTGCAATCCATTCTTTCCAAATCCAAAGAACTATTTGCCTATGAAAAGAAATCCCACCAAATTAAAGACATTATCTTAGAGAAATAGTAAAATACTCTTTCTGCTGGATAAAGAAATCAACTCCCACAGTTTATTCTAGCACCTACATATAAATGGTCTTCTCAACCTGTATCACATTTACAACCTTTCCACCACACAGTGTAGCTGTGTAGGAACAGAGGCTGTGACTTCTTACTCCTAGGACACAGAGACTGCCTGGTTCAAAGTAAGTTCAACAAATATTTGTTAAATCGAAAAATTAAAGGCTGCCATCTGAATCTTCAACAAGCACCACAAATTCACCATTTTTGTCTCCCATTGTTACCTATCTTCATTGATTGCTTTATCACCTATCATTTTCAAGGGCAAAAATGTTGGCTTCCATGACTGCACAACCTCCCACTCTGAACTTTATGTCCAATTAATTAACAAGCCCAACAGACTGCAAATTCTCTATTGGTACAGAAATTCAGGTTTCATTACTACTTACCAAAATATTACTTTAGACTCACTCACTTTTCCTAGTGTAATGCTTTCTCCAACTCATTTTATTATAAAGTTGGCAGTATTTACTTTCTAAAAGGTGGAAAAATGAAATATAATTGATATGCTAAGAAAGGAGAAAAATAGAATCATAAAATGTTCAATTAAAACCACAAAAGGGAGAAGAAGAGTGGAAGACAAAAATAGAAACAAGGGCAATAAAGATAAAACAATAACAAATACAAATATGATAGATATTAATCCAACTATATCAATAATCACTTTGAACACCAATGGTCTAAATGCACCAGTTAAAAGACAGAGATTATCAGTGTAGATCACAAAACAAGACCCAACTATATTTTGCGTACAAGAAATCTACTTTAAATATAAAAACATGCATTGATTAAAAGCAAATGGACAAAGAAAAATATACCATTCTAATACTAATCAAAAGAAAGCAGTAGCTAGATTAATTTCAGACAGAGTAAAAAGTAAAAAAAGTTATCAGGGATAAAGAAGGATATTACATAATGGTAAAGAAGACAATTTCCCCCCAAAAATAACAATTCTTAACAACAGATCACACTTTCTTCTCAAGTGCACATGGAACATTCTCCAGGATAGATCATATCTTGGGTCACAAATCAAGCCTCCATACATTTAAGAAAATTGAAATCATATCAAGCATATTTTCCAACCACAATGTTATGAGATTAGAAATAAATGACAGGGAAAAGTAAAAAACAAAAACACATGGAGGCTAAACAATACATTACTAAATAACCAAGACATCACTAAAGCAATCAAAGAGGAAATCAAAAATTACCTAGAGACAAGTGACAACAAAAACATGACATTCCTAAACTTATGGGATGCAGCAAAAGCAGTTCTAAGAGGGACGTTTATAGCAATACAATCCTATTTCAAGAAACAAGAAAAATCTCAAATAAACAGTCTAACCTTACACCTAAAAGAACTAGATAAAGAAGAATAAACAAAACCTAAAGTAGAAGAAAAGAAATCATAAAGATCAAGTGGAAAAAAATGAAATAGAAGCAAAGAAAACAATAGCAAACATCAATAAAACTAAAAGCTCGTTCTTTGAGAAGATAAAAAGATTAATAAAACTTTAGCCAGACTCATCAAGAAAAGAAGGGAGAGGACTCAAATTAATAAAATTAGAAATGAAAAAGAAGAAGTTACAATGGACACTGCAGAAATACAAAGCACTGTAAGAGACTACCACAAGAAACACTATGCAAATAAAATGGACAACCTGGGAGAAATGGACAAATTCTTAGAAAGGTATAACCTTCTAAGGCTGAACCAGGAAGAAATAGAACATATGAACAGATCAATCACAAGCACTGATATTAAAACGGTGATTAAAAATCTTCCAAGAAACAAAAGTCCAGGACCAGATGGCTTCACAGGTGAATTCTACCAAACATTTAGAGAAGAGCTAACCCCCAGACTTCTCAAACACTTCCAAAAATCTGCAGAGGAAGGAACACTCCCAAACTCATTCTGTGAGTCCACCATCACCCTGATACCAAAACCAGACAAAGATACTAAAAAAAAAGAATATTACAGACCAGTATGACTGATGAATATAGATGCAAAAATCCTCAACAAAATACTAGCAAACAGAATCCAACAACACATTAAAAGGATCATGCACCATGATCAAGTGGGCTTTATCACAGGGATGTAAAGATTCTTCAATATATGCAAATAATTCAATGTGATACACCATATTAACAAATTGAAGGATAAAAAAATATGATAATCTCAATAGATGCAGAAAAAAGTTTTTGACAAAATTCAACACCCATTTATGATAAAAACCCTCTAGAAAGTGGGCACAGAGGGCACCTACCTCAACATAATAAAGGCCATATATGACAAACACAGAGCAAACATCATTCTCAATGGTGAAAAACTGAAAGCATTTCCTCTAAGATCAGGAAAAGACAAGAGTGCCCACTCTTGCCACTATTATTCAACATAGTTTCGGAAGTCCTAGACACAGCAATCGGAGGAGAAGAAGAAATAAAAGAATCCAAATTGGAAAAGAAGAAGTAAAACTGTCACTGTTGGCAGATGGCATGATACTATACACAAAGAATCCTAAAGATGTCACCAGAAAAAATACTAGAGTTAATCAATGAATTTTGTAAAGTTGCAGGATACAAAATTAATGCATAGAAATCTCTTGCATTCCTATACACTAACAATGAAAAATCTGAAAGAGAAATTAAAGAAACAATCCCATACACCTTTGCAACAAAAAGAATAAAATACCCAGGAATAAACCTACCTAAGGAGGTAAAAGACCTGTACTCAGAAAACTATAAGACACTTATGAAAGAAATCAAAGATGACACAAACAGATGGAGAGATATGCCATGTTCTTGGCTTGAAAGAATCAACATTGTGAAAATGACTATAATACCCAAAGCAATCTACAGATTCAGTGCAATCCCTATTAAACTACCAATGACATCTATCTCAGAACTAGAACAAAAAATTTCACAGTTTGTATGGAATAGCCAAAGCAACCCTGAATAGCCAAAGCAATCTTGAGAAAGAAAAATGGAGAGCTGGAGGAATCAGGCTCCAGTACTTCAGACTATACTACAAAGCTACAGTAATCAAGAAAGCATGGTACTGGCACAATAACAGAAATATAGATCAATGGAACAGGATACAAAACCCAGAGATAAACCCATGCACATATGTTCACCTTATTTTTGATACAGGAGGAAAGAATATACAGTGGAGAAAAGACAGCCTCTTCAATAAGTGGTGCTGGGAAAACTGGACAGCTACACGTAAAAGAATGAAATTAGAACACTCCCTAACACCATATACAAAAATAAACTCAAAATGGATTAAAGACCTAAATGTAAGGCCAGAAACTATCAAACTCTTAGAGGAAAACATAGGCAGAACACTCTATGACATAAATCACAGCAAGATCCGTTTTGACCCACCTCCTAGAGACATGGAAATAAAACAAAACGAAACAAATGGGACATAATGAAACTTAAAAGCTTTTGCACAGCAAAGGGAACCATAAACAAGATGAAAAGACAACCCTCAGAATGGGAGAAAATATTTGCAAATGAATCAGCGGACAAAGGATTAATCTCCAAAGTATATAAACAGCTCATGCAGCTCAAAATTAAAAAAAAACAAACAACCCAATCAAAAAATGGGCAAAAGATATAAATAGACATTTCACCAAAGAAGACATACAGATGGCCAAGAGGAACATGAAAACTGCTCAACATCACCTAATTATTAGAGAAATTGCAAATCAAAACTACAATAAGATTTTACCTCACACTAGTTAGAATGGGCATCCTCAGAAAATCTACAAACAACAAATGCTGGAAAGAGTGTGTGGAAAAGTGAACCCTCTTGTACTGTTTGTAGAAATGTAAATTGATACAGCCACTATGGAGAACAGTATGGAGGTTCCTTAAAACACTAAAAGTAGGACTACCATATGACTCAGCAATCCCACTACTGCACATATAACCAGAGAAAAACATAATTCAAAAAGACACATGAGCCCCAGTGTTCATTGCAGCACTATTTACAATAGCCAGATCATGGAAGCAACCTAAATGCCCATCAACAGACAAATGGATAAAGAAGATGTGGTACATATATACAATGAAATATTGCTCAGCCATAAAAAGGAACAAAATTGGGTCATTTGTAGAGACGTGGATGGATCTAGACTGTCATACAGAGTGAAATAAGTCAGAAAGGAAAAACAAATATCATATATTAATGTATATATGTGGAATCTAGAAAAATAGTACAGATGAATTCTTTTGCAAGGCAGAAATAGAGACACACAGGTAGAGAACAAACATATGGACACCAAGGGGGGAAAGTGGGGTGGGAGAGGGAGGTGGGTTGAATTGGGAGTTTGTGATTGACATATATACACTAATATGTATAAAATAAATAACTAATAAGAACCTGCTCTATAAAAAAAATAAATAATTAAAATAAAATAAACATTTTTTAAAGTTAAAAAAAAAATCAATAAGCCTCTTGCCAGGCTAACTAAGAAAAAGACAGAAGACACATATTACTAGTATCAGAAATGAGAGGGGACATCACTACAGATGCTACTGACATTAAAAGCATTATAAAGAAATACTGTGAACAACAAAATGCCCACAAATTTGGCAACTCTTGGGTTATACACTGAAAGCCTGCATGTCTCAAGATCAAAGAAGGAGCCTGGAGTCAACGACAGAGACATCAATGGTTTAATAGATGGAAGATCTTACACTTCCAAAGCAAGAGGGTCCTGGAGTAATACTCCAACGTGGACAGCAGATGGCAGGCAGGACATGGCAGCAGTCTTCTTTACCCTGGAAAGAGTGAGGTTATCAGTTACAGGGAGAACTGACATCAGGTTGGTTCATTGGCTACCAGGGAAATCAGCAGAGGGGCAGACCCTTCACTGCTCCTTTGATAAACTATCGTAGTGGATACATTCTGATCTAAAGATTAGAAGAATCACTAGCTGAGGCAGGAGGCAAGTACATAGGCTTTTATTAATTAGGCTCTATGATTAAGATGGAAGGTCAGTTACATAAGTAGGGTGTAGGTGAACCAGGGGCTGGTTGAGCAGGGGATGTACAGAGAACAGCCATCTTGGGGGGCCTGATCATACAGTAATTTAGGTGAAATGGACTAATTCTTTGAAAGACACAATTTGCCAAAACTCACACAAGAAGAAATAGGAAACCTGATGAACCTGTATCTAGTAAAGAAATTGAATCAATGATGAATAGCTTTCCAAAACAGAAAACACCAGTCCCAGATAGGTTCCCTGGTAACTTCTACCAAAAATTTAAGGAAGAAGTTATACTAACTGTTTACAATCTCTTTCAGAAGATTGAAACAGAGGAAATGTTTCCTAACTCATGCTATGAGGCCAACAGTGCCCTAATACCAAAACCACAGACATTATAAGAAAAGGAAACTACAGACCAATATTTCTCATGGACATAGATGGAAAAAATTCTCAATGATAGCAAATAAAATTCAAAAAAAAAAAATATATATATAAAGAATTATACACCACAACCAAGTGGTATTTATCCCAGGTATGCAAAGCTGATTCAACATTTGAAAAGTAATAATGTAATCCATTCCAACAACAGATTAAAAAAGAAAAATTGCATGATCATATCAATAAATGCAGAAAAACATTTAACAAAATCCAACACTCATTTATTATAATAACTCTCATTAAATTGGGGTTAGAGGGGAACTTTCTCAACTTGATAAAGACTACCTACAAAACTACAGCTAACATATATAATGGTGAGAAACTTAAATCTTTCTCACTAATATCATATAAAAGTCAAGGATATCCCTTCTTACCACTCCTTTTTAACATAATATTAAAAATCCTTGCTAATGCAACAAGACAAGAAAAGAAAAGAAAAGGTACACAGATTGGGAAGAAAGACCTAAAAATGTCTTTGTTCACAATTAACATGATCTTCTTTGTTGAACATATGAAACAATAATAATAATAAAAAACATTCCTGGAACTCATAAGCAATTGTAATAAGGTTGCATAATACAAAATTAATATAGGTCAATTTTCTTTAATTTTTGAATTTTATTTTATTTATTGGTTTATACAGCAGGTTCTTATTAGTTATCCATTTTATACATATTAGTGTATATATGTCAATCCCAATCTCCCAATTCATCACACCACCCACCCCCGCCACTTTCCCCCCTTGGTGTCCATATGTTTTTTCTCTACATCTGTGTCTCTATTTCTGCTCTGAAAACTAGTTCATCTGTAACATTTTTCTAGGTTCCACTATATGCATTAATATATGATATTTGTTTTTTCTCTTTCTGACTTACTTCATTCTGTATGACAGTCTCTAAGTCCATCCACATCTCTACAAATGACCAATTTCATTCCATTTTGTGGCTGAGTAATATTCCATTGTGTATATGTACCACATATCCTTTATCCATTCATCTGTCGATGGGCATTTAGGTTGCTTCCATGACATGGTTATTGTAAATAGGGCTGCAATGAACATTGAGGTGCATGTGTCTGTTTGAATTATGGTTTTCTCTGGGTATATGCCTAGTAGTGGGATTGCTAGGTCATATGGTAATTCTATTTTTAGTGTTTTAAGGAACCTCCATACTGTTCTCCACAGTGGCTGTATCAATTCACATTCCCACCAACAGTGCAAGAGGGTTCCCTTTTCTCCACACCCCCTCCAGCATTTGTTGTTTGTAGATTTTCTGATGATGCCCATTCTAACTGGTGTGAGGTGATACCTCATTGTAGTTTTGATTTGCATTTCTATAATAATTAGTGATGTTGACCAGCTTCTCATGTGCTTCTTGGCTATCTGTATGTCTTCTTTGGAGAAATGTCTGTTTAGGTTTTCTGTCCAATTTTTGATTGGGTTGTTTGTTTTTTTTAACATTGAGCTGCTTACTTTTCTATATACCATTTGAAATTAAAAACACTATGCCAATAGAAAAGAAAAACACAATACCATTTACATTAGCACCCAAAATGAATGAAATATATAGATATAAATCTAACAAAATATGTACATGATTAATATGAATAAAACCACAAAATTCTGATAACTGAACTCATAGAGGCACTAAGTAAAAGGAGAGATATTCCATGTTCATGGACAGGATGATTCAATATTGCTAAGATAAGAGTTCTTCCCAACTTGATCTATAGATTCAATGTAATCCCAACCAAAATCCCAGTAAGTTACCTTGAGGATATCAACAAAATGATTCTAATATTTATATGAAGAGGAAAAAAACGCAGAATACCCAATATAGTATTGAAGGAAAAGAACAAATTTGGAGGACTAATCCTACTGTATTTTAAGGCTTACTATAAAGCTACAGTAATCAGGACAGTGGATATTGGAAAAAAAATGCTCAAATAAATCAGTGGAACACAATAAAGAGCCCAGAAATATGCTCCCACAAATATAGTCAACTGATCTTTGACAAAGGAGCAGAGGCAATACAATGGAGAAAAGATAGTCTCTTCAGCAAGTGGTACTGGAACAGCTGGATATCCACAACCAGCAATAGTAATAATAATAATAATAGTGATAAATCTAGACGTAGACTTTATGTCCTTCACAAAAATTAAATTAAATGGGTCACAGACATAAATTTAAAATGAAAACCTATTAAATTCCTAGAATATAATGTAAGAGAAAATCAAGAATAGCCTTGGGTATGATATTTTTCAATACAACACCAAAGACGCAACTCATGAAAAAAATAACTGGTAAGCTGGAATTCATTAGGATTGAAAATATCTGCTCTGTGAAAGACAATGTCAAGAGAATGAGAAACCAGCCACAGAGTGGAAGAAAATATTTTCAAAAGACACATCTGGTAAAAAAAACTATTTTCCAAAGTATACAAAGAACTATTAAAACACAACAATAAGAAAAAAAAACAAAACAAAAAACCTGACCAAAAAATAGTCCAAAGATCCTAACAGACATCTAACCAAAGAAGATATACATATGTCAAATAAGCATTAGAAAAGATGATCCATATTACATGTCATCAGGGAAATGCAAATTAAAACAATAAGATACCACTAGATATATATCAAAATAGCCAAAATCTAAAACAATGATGATACCAAATGTTAGTGAGGATGTGCAATAATAGAAACACTCAAAAATTGCTGATGAGGAATGGTACAGCCATTCTGGAACACAGTTTGACAACCTCTGATAAAACCAAACATACTCTTACAATCACACTTTTTGGTATTTACGCAAAGGAGTTGAAAACTTATGTCCACACAAAAACCTGCACACAGATGTTTATAGCAGCTCTGTTTATAATTGCCAAAACTTGGAAACAGCCAAGATGTCCTTCAGTAGGTGAAGGATAAATAAACTGGGGTGTATCCAGACAATGGAGTATTATTAAGCCCTAAGAAGAAATGAGTTATCAAGTCATGAAAAAGCATAGGGGAACCTTATATGCATATTACTAAGTAAAAGAAGCCGGTCTGAAAAGGCTACATGCTGTGTATTCTAACTATAGAACATTCTGGAAAAGGCAAAACTATGGAGACAATTAAAAACTCAGTGGTTGCCAGTGGTTGACGTGGAGGGGTAAATAGGCAGAGCACAGAGGATTTTAGGGCATTTTTAGCACTCTGTATGATATGTAATGATGGATATATGTCATTTTACATTTGTCCAAACTCATAGAATATACAAGATCAAGAATGAACTCACATGTAATTTATGGATTTGGGGCGATTATGATGTGTCAATGTAGATTCATTCTTGGTAATAAATATATCATTCTGATGAGTGACACTGACAACGGCAGAGGTTTTGCATGTGTGGTGGCAGAGGGTATATGGAAAATCTCTGTACATTCCTCTCAATTTTGTTGTGAATTAAAACTGCTCTAAAAATGTCTTTTAAAAAGTGGATATGAAATGTTGCTTCTGCTTTCTTCTCAGCTTCCCCTCTGCTTAGGCTTTCAAAGGCTTCTTATTTTCCATATTAGCCAAATACTTACCATGTTCTACTGGATTTCACTATATGTCTCCAAACAACAGTTTCCTCATTAGCTCCTTCCTACCCTTTCCATATGCCCTATATTTCAAACTAGTGTCTCTGTCTTAAGTTGATTTCCCCAGAAGCAGATCCAGAAACATGACTTGTGTGCAATTGCTTTATTATTTGGGAGATGTCCCCAGAAAGGACCATAAACATTCCGGAAAGGGAGACAGGGAAAAAAAGAGAACCAATAAGGTATGCATTATCAACCAGGTTTTGGAATAGGACAACTAAGCTTCAATCTCACTGGAGAATCCTGGGATACAGTGAGAAACACCCCTCCCTGTTATCCAATGCCCAACCCCACTTGCTTCCAAGGGGTATCTGCTCCTGGATGCATTCACTCTAGCATTTTTAGCCTGTCACATGCATGAATAGATAGAATGCCTTTGGCAGTTATAAGTGCTTCCAGTAGAATGCATGTTACTAGATTGGTGAATGCCAAGGACATATGGTTGAGCACTGGTCAGGACTATTTTAGTGGACATAGAACACAGTCTCACTTATATCTTTATTGCTGTGCTTAAACTGTTATTTGTGTTGGGACTGCCTCTTTTTGTTGTTGTTGTTGTGGTTGTGGTTGTGGTTGCCAGCGAAATTCTACTCAACCTTTAATCCCAAGGTCAATTGTCACTTACTCTAATTCCATCCCTGGGGAAGAATTAATGATCCCTCCTCTGTACTTCCATTATACTTCCTTGGATATCAGAATGTCAACCTGTACTCATTGCTCCCCTCTACATGACCATGCAGTGCTATCATCTCTATTTTACAAATAAGGAAACAGTCAGAAACGTCATGCCCAAGATTAACTGACTTCTAAAATTTGAAGCCCAGACTCTAACCTAGTAATCTTAACCCAGAATCTTCTTTCTACTTGGCGCAAGAAACCAAACAACATCGAAATGAACTCAATTTATATCTGTTATATGAAATACTTGAAGACCAACTGACCCAAATAAATCCTCTGACATTCAGAGAATAAGTACTGCAGTGCGAAACATTTATCTGAAGACACTTTATATGGATTATTTCTATATGAATTGCTTCACAAAATCAGAGTGCAGATGAGAACATGTCTATATTTCCAATCAATAGCTCAAGCATTACCTGTCTTAAAAAAAGAAGCCCAGGTTCTTCCTCTTGGTGCTTCTCATCCCCCTGGTTTGTTCATAATCATGGCAGTTTAAACAAACTGAAAAGAAGATTTTACAGACTTTCACACCCAAGGGTACAATTCGGTGTCTCAAGTAACTATTTCCTTTGAATCCTGCTGCAGCACAGTGGACGATTAAACCTGGCCCCACACAGTCCACTAGTCAATGCTGGTCTTATGCTGTGATTGTCTCGCTGGTCTAAACGCCATCCAGCTGACTTTCAAGGAATTGCACTGCTCTTGTATCCACAGGGCTACACTTAGCCTTCCAATACTGATTGAAGCAATGAGTGCACTATCCTTTCAGTCTCCTACACAATCAACTCATGGTGTTTGCTGGCCCCAGAGCACCAGGAGAGGATGGTTCAGGTACCTGCCACATAATATGGGTACCAATATTTTTTCCTTTCCTGTTTTCCCTTCTCAACCCTACTTCCTGTATCATCACTGCAATATTAAAGTTCTTGTTTTTTTTGATCCTATTAACAAGTGTGAAGCTCAGCCACAAGTTCAATTTGAGCAAGAAATAGACAGTCCCATGCATTATAAAACTCAACTTAATTTTTATTTCGAGACTCACCTTTACCATGGAGGTGGTGGGAAACTGAAGCTTAGTCCTCCTCATAATTTGCTGTCTCCTTTTGGGGTCTTGGAGAATACCCTGGGATTCAGGAGTGGGACCTTTCTGATCTTCAGGCTTCATTCATATAGAAAGCCACTGAGACACCCTCAGCTCTAATGCACATGACCACTTCTAGACTGCTGGCTCACTCATGATTTCAGGTACATTGGGACATGGAACTCTCGTCTGAGCTTATGTGTGAATCCCACTTTCCCAAATACCCCACATAGCCATTCCTCTCAGAGATTTTGTCCCTGCTCACCATTCCTGTTGATGACTGAGGCCCCAATCCCTACTTCATATGGGCTTGTACATGCTATCTTGTTTTCTCCTTCCAGGCTAAGACACTTCTCTATAGTTTTTTTTTTTTTTTTTTTTTTTTTTTTTTTTTGCGGTATATGGGCCTCTCACTGTTGTGGCCTCTCCCGTTGCGGAGCACAGGCTCCGGACGCACAGGCCCAGCGGCCATGGCTCACGGGCCCAGCCGCTCCGCGGCACGCGGGATCCTCCCAGACCGGGGCACGAACCCGCGTCCCCCGCACCGGCAGGCGGACTCTCAACCACTGCGCCACCAGGGAAGCCCGACTTCTCTATAGTTTTAAGGGACTGAGTCCAGGTCTACCTGCTGCTTCTGGTTAAGACAGTTTTTCCAAGCTTCCATTTCTGTCTCTTCCATGGGGTGTTTGAAAATCAAACAGATAAACTAACAAGTAAAAAGTCCCAAAGATTAGCACACTATTTCTACTTTCTACATTTTCATACCTCTTCCCTGGGCTGGATGGAAGGAAGAGAGAATAATTTAGGGAAAAAAATATTCCAGATTACTATTGTGAATTATTAACCTACATACATCTGGAAACATAAAGATATAATCACAACCCTTTCTACTGATTCTGTCCTTACTCTCCATAAAGCTAATATCCTAAGCTCTTCACAAATATCCCCTTTCTATTCCATTTCTCTCCAAATAGGTCCTCTTTCTTTCCTACTCTTGTATAGATAAAAAAATTTCAATTCCAGAAGGTCCCGTCCAACCTTCCTTTTTTAAAGAATTGCTTCCTAAAAGTCCAGGGTGGTTTTCTCACTAAAAATTTATCCTCTAATAGGATATCCTAGAAAAAAAAATAAACATAATAAGAAAAAAGGTTAAATGTGTCAATTGATATAACTTGATAAACCTTAATATCAACATATTCACTCCCAAAGGATATGGGTGGAGGGGAGGGTGAGGATAATCAGTGACTGGGGAACTTAATTCTGGGTTAGAACCTGTTCTTCTGTTTCTAAAAATATCTCTTTGCTATAAAAGACTTAAATATTTCTAGATAAAGCAAACTTTTACTCTTGTCCAAACAGGGGAAAATAATTTTGTGAGTGTCTGTTCTTATCTTCTAAAAAGCGTCATCTTAGAGAACAAAAGGGAGGATCAGAAAATTGCTGAAAATCAAATCTGCTATTCAGATGTAAAGATCATAGTCATCCTTTTTATGAGATACTCTGAAGATGCCGTTCAGAGGCTGCTTAGGAGAAAACAAGAAAAATGCAACTGTTAGATCTCAATTAAATAACTGTGTTTATTGCAATTCAAGCTAATAGTTATCCATTATTCAGTCAACTATTTGGTACAAACAAATAAATATTCTCCCACTTGTTCATCCCTGGGGGCTTTCTTAATCTTATCTGGATTTACTTTCTGTGAATTTCGGAGTAATCAGAAGTTATAGGTTGTATACATCTTGTGCTAGGGACACCCTAGCACAAGCAGGTGTAACTGCTTCATTTTTTTCTTTCCATTTCAAAGGAAATGGTCCATCCAGAGTGAAAATTGTTGTGTTTTTTTGGTGGTAGAGTATATTTTCCTCTTCGTCGGTGTTGTTATTGTTGCTGTTGTTTTAATCAGATAGTTAGTTCAAACAGAAGCAATCAAGTTTCTTTTTTTGTTGCCACCTCCCTCCACCCTTCCCACTCAATCCATACTGATAAGAAAATACCCTTGTTAGTAGAGTGATTCATCTATTTTTTGTGCAGCTGAAGCAGCTGGAAAGATCATTGTAAAGGAATCTTTTTAGATGGTCTGTATAAGTTAAAATGTCATTGGAAATATGGCAATGCCGCAGGGTCACAGGTATTTTCTGAGGTCTAATGTGTCTTCCAGAGAAAGAAAAATTTCCACTCATCAGGATACAGAAGAGGACACTTAATTCCAAGGTCTACAATCTGAAAGTGGTCCATGTATCTCCATCTGTCTCTAAAACTGGAAGCCATAGTCAGCCTCTTTTCTTTTCATCCATGCATCAGCTGGAAACAAGGACTTTCTCTACAGACAAACAGAAAATGTACTTCTCTCTGTTTAAGTAGAACTTAAAATTCCTACTGTGAATGCCGTGACTCTGGGTTTTCAGATGGACAGCTTACATGTTTACATGCTTCCACCCGGTAACATGATTTGGTTTACAGATTGAATTTCATCACTCCACTGAGAGCAAAACTCTGAGGGAATGAGATATAAAACAGTAAAATATGACTGCAGGAAGGCTGAACCTAAAGAAAAAAACCTAAAGAAAGGCTTGCTACAGGAGAAGTCAGATTAAAAAAAAAACACACAAAGGTAGAGTGAAGGGAGAACACAACCATCAAACTTATTCAAATCTGCACACAAAATGTTTTATCAAATGTTATTCAGAGTGTCTCCTTTCTATACAAAAAATGTATAGATTTTAAATATTGGTTGTTCCTTATGGTAGCTAAAACAACTTACTGAAAAACCAGCTGATTTTTCCAATTTAGTATTGGATTAAATGAATCACAACCAGAAAAATTACAAAGAAAGATATTATTTCATGTTTTCTTAAATACAGTAAAAAGTTCTCTGTTTTTAATCAAAGTCAATGCAGTCAAAGGGACAATTATTAGATCTGATTTGTAGATATTTCTTCTTTGTCTTTCTTTGACCAAGTGGAAAAATAGCTCTAAGAAAAGGACTCCAAAGAGGAGACATTATGCTTCTTCCTCAGCATTTCTACTTTAGTTGAGGCAAATCAGAAAAGATATGATTATTGAAATATAGTCAAAATTATTATGGGTGATTTTAACCTGTTAAAAGTTGTAACTAGCATGTTCTATTCAAATTTTCTCCAGCCCACACATCCACAGTTTTTTATGAGAGTGTCAGCTAACTGGGCTCAAATTTCCTGAATGTAGTTACACTTGAGAAGTATAAACAATTTGATACTCAGAATGGACACTGTTGGGTAACCAGTGTGTGTGTGTGTGTGTGTGTGTGTGTGTGTGTGTGTGTGTGTGTGTGTGTGTGTTTGTAAGAGAGAGCATGAAAGAGAGTAGAAAAGAGACAACACAATAAGAGAGAAAAATAGAATGGATCTGTCCACAGTGCCCTTAAGTAGAAAAAGAAACTTCAGGGAAGTTCAGAAGCAGTATAGTATTCATCCACTCAGGTTTTTACCCTTCCATATCAGTATTTGAGTGCCTTTGATATGCCAGACACTAAGGACCAAGGGGCATAGTGACAAATGAGCCAGTTAGGAAGCAGTCCAGTGGCAGAAGAGGAAAGAGTTGAACCCAGTGTCAAGAGATCTGGTTCAACGGCAACGTCTTAGGCTTTGTAACATTATAGCCTGTTCCACAGCCACCCTGTCCTACCAAACACCTAAACTACTTGAAAATTTTCATCTGTATGCCGTTTCACATGGTTGCCCCCCAACCCCATTCCCCCTTTACCTTGATTAAATAATGATCCTTTTCACTAACTCTATCTGCCTGACAAATGCCCACTCATCTTTCAGGACATAACATCAAAATGTCAGACTTCAGAAATTTTCTCCTGACTCTCTAGCAGGCGGGCGCTTCCTTCTCTGTGGTCTGTTTCACCACGCATGGAACATTCCTTTATTTGATGGTCTTTTCCCCAACTGAGCTAGAGACATCTCTAAGGCAGGGATTTTTATCTCCTTGTATTAGCATCCTCAGCACATAGTACAGCTTCTGGAACAAAGTAGACAGTATAAGGACTTTAGAGAATAAGTCAATGATAGTAAGAACAAACTCCAAGAAAAATAAGGAATGCCACCTTCCTTAACTCTGAGAGTTTTAAAACATGTGAAAATGCCTCAAATACATAAAATCCCACCCAATTATTAATAAACAAGTGCATATTGTGTGCCAACATAGACTAAGCATAAAATGTGTGGTGTTAGATACAGCCAAGGTTATGTGGTGCATGCTTCTTGTGACTTTATTAAAAGGCTTTCCATAGAATAAAATAATTCTGTCTCTTCATTTTAAATATATTTCCCAGTAGATTTCAAGTTCCCTGAAATTTCTATTAATAATTCCATTTATCCTAGTAATGTAATATGTGTCAAACATCACAACGTTTATGAGAGATTAATAAGTTTGTCAACACTCGAAGTGAAAAGACTGATGAAACAAAACTCTGGAAAGAGATTTTGAGGTCAAATGAAGATTTCAAGGTAAATTGATACAGAGCAACTTCAGAATAAGCATGTTGCCCTATGAAGTGCTTTTCAGGTGCTGCCTCCTACATACAGTGTGGTCTAGATTCACTTCATGTCCTGACCCCTCAGCACCTCAATTCTGACTTGGGCTCCTGTACTATCTCCTCACATGACAAGGTCTGTCTTGCTTCCAACTCTCTAGGCTTTTAAATATACTCTTCTTTTCCATTTCTGCTTATACTTCTAACAGTTGGGTTTTGAGTCATATCTTCTTTACAGCAGTTCTAATTTTGTTCAAACTAGTTTTCCTCAGGCTACTTTAGGTAAATCCCCTGACTGGGACCCTCTACTCTCAGGATTTATCTTTTGCTCAGTTGGAATCTGGAAACTTATGAAATGTGACGTATGGTGTCATCATAGTGCCCACAGCTCCTAGCCCATTGCTGGCATGTTGAGGGCACTCAACAAATACATGCTAAATACATTAATTGTATATTCATTTCTTACATAACTACTGTCACACTAAGCCATAAACAATGAGAAAATCAATGGAGTGAGGTTTTAAGCCAGGATAAAAACACCAAAAAAAGAAAAAGCTAGAATGAAGTATAGGTGCAAATCACTGGTGAAGTGTGGAACAAGAAAGGAAAAAGGAACAACAGTAAATATAAGAAGCAGATTTGGGGGAAAGCTAATGAAAATTAAATCTCAGGGCTCTTCATGTGCATAGGCTCTCCCAAGGCCTGTACCTAATGTTACATTTATAACTTTATATTCTATTTCTTAAAGAGGGCACTAAACATTATATAACCTTAAAGTCCCACAAAAGTGAGACCTGCTCCAGTGAAGGAAAATTATAGTGATAATTATTGATGCTGTCACTCAGCAAACTGTTATTGAGAGTTAGGTCCTTTGCTAGTCACTGGAGACTCACTGTCAAATATGACCCAATGTCCAGCAAGTATGTTATTAACAATTTTATTTGTATCTCAAATTTGCATATTACTTTCAAGTATACAGATTATATATACCTCATCAGTTGATCCTCACTACAAGTCAGTAAGTGGACCTTCCCAACAATATAAGTGAGAGACATTAGTTCCATTGCACAGATGAAAAATTTGAAGCAGAGAGAGGCAAAAATCATTGTAATAGGCAGAACGATTTCCTCCCTTGACATTGGGCTGTAAGCCCCAAAACCTGTGAATTTACCTTATATGGCAAAAGGGATTCTGCAGATGTGATAAAGGTTACAGATTTTGAACTGGGAAAATTTTTCTGGATTTTCCAGGTGAGTCCAATCTACTCATTTGAGCCCTTTAAAAGTGGAGAATCTTAAAAGTAGAGGGTTAGAGAGATGAAATAGAAAAGGAAACAGGAGAAATTAAAAGCATGGGAGGAATTAAACCCACAGTTGTTGGTATTAAAGATGGGTAAAAGGGGACCACAACTCAAGGAATGCAAGTAGCCTCTAAATGTGTGGGGTCATTCTCAGCTAACAGTCAGCAACAAAATGGGGTCTCCGTCCTACAACCATAAGGAACTGAATTCTGCCAACAACTTAAAAGAGCGTGGAGTTGGATCCTCCCCAAGAGCCTCCTGAAAGGAATGCAGCCCTGTTAACACCTTGATATTAGCCCAGTAAGAAGCCAGACTTCTGACATACAGAACTATAAAACAATAAATTTGTGTTGTTTTAAGCTGCTAAGTTTGTGGAAATTTATTACACCAGTAGTAGAAAACTAATACAATCATATCTAGACCTAAGACCATTATACTGAGCAGAGGTAAGACTAGAACTCTGAGCTCTTGACTATTAGTCCACCTTGGATGAAGGGGTAACTCAAAAGAGATAAGAAATCTAAAGCAAAGGAAGCCCTCAAACATGGAGGTTTTGATAAATCAAAGCTAGACAAGCAATTCAGAATAAAAGTTGAAGAAAAATCAGTGACTAAAGCAACAGAGAACCAGCAGCTAGAGTCAAAGCCTGTGCCAGACAAGTACACCCTTCTACCTGTGTTTCCTCCTGTAGCAAAAAACACAGGCAGACAGCCTAGAACATAACCAGCAGATAGCAAACATTAAAAGCAATGTTCAGTGGAGATTTATAGCGTTGTTGTATTAAAAAATGAATAAAAATTAATGATTTAATGGTCTAATTTTAGAAGGAAGTTAGAGGAAAAAAGAATAAAATAAACCCTAAGAAAGTAGAATTAAAGATATAATAAACAGAGGAAAAGAAACTATTAAACTAAAACAGAAAATAAAGATAATATAGAGACAATCAACAAAAACCAAAACTGGTTGTTTGGAAAAAAAAAGTAATGAACTACAAAAGAAGATATACAGGTTGCAAATAAATTTATGAAAAGATAATCTACATCATATGTCATCAGTGAAATGTAAATTAAAACAACAATGAGATGCCTCTACATACCTGTTAGGATGGCCCAAATCTAGAACGCTGACAATATCAAATACTGAAGAGTATGTGGAGCAATAGGAACTCTCATACATTGCTGGTAGGAATGTAAATTGGTACAGCCATTTTGGAAGACAGTTTGGTGGTTCTTATAAAAATCAACATAGTCTTCCCATATAATCCAGCAGTAGTGCTCCTTGGTATTTACCCAAAGGAGTTAAAAACTTATGACCACAAAAACCTGCACAAAAATGTTTAAAGCAGTTCTATTCATAATTGCCAAAATTTGGAGGCAATCAAAATGTCTTTCAGTAGGTGAATGGATAAACTGTGGTACATCCAAACAATGGAATATTATTCAGTGCTAAAAAGAAATGAGCTATCAAGCCATGAAAAGACATAGAGGAAACTTATTTGCTAAGGGAAAGAAGCCAATCTGAATAGGCTACATACCGTATAACTCCAACTCTAGGACACTTTAGAAAAGTCAAAACGCTAGAGGCAATAAAAGGTCTGTTGCCAGGTGTCAGAGTCGGGAGACAGATGAACAGATGGAGTACAGAGGATTTTTAGGGAAGTGAAAACACTCTGTGTGATATTACAGTGATGGATACATGTCACTATAAATTTGCCCAAACCCATAGAATTTACACCACCAAGTGTGAACCCTAATGTAAACTACAGAGTTTGGGCAATTATGATTTGTCAATGAAGGTTCAATAATTGTAACAAATGTACTACTCTGGTGAGTGATGTTGATCATCGGGGAGGCTATGCATGTGTAGAGGCAGAGGGTATATGGAGAACCTCTGTATGTTTCTCTCAATTTTGCTGTGAACATAAATCAGGAAAACCTGGCATTCAATATTTAAGTAAAAGAGAAAGATAAAGAAGACACATATCAATTATATTATGAATAAGGAAGGAGCAACTGCAGTTTAGGAGATGTTGTTGGTGCTTTGCCCGAATACCCTACTGGCCACTGTTGTGAGCCTCACAATGGCAGTCTCCTCTGTGTTACATGAGCCATTGTTCTCAAGGTAAAGTTATGGGCAATTCAATAAACTAAGTGCCCTATCTTAGGACTGAGGGAGAGAAGGAACGCGTTTGAGAATGAATATTTTGAGAATGAACTAGTATGGTAAATGGCAAGTTGGATTCACGAGGTCATAAAAAGTTCTTTTGCATAAGGTATAACCGATGTAGGCTGTGTCCAGGCTCTAGCCTATTATTTAGACATAAAGGTCACGCCACTTTCTCTAGGAAGATTCCCTTACTTACACCCAAGACTAATGCCCCCATTCCTGACGAGGTGTCTGCTTTCTCTGCTGGCAAAAAAACAAATTGTTTCTTCTCATGTCACTTATGACACTGTATTATAATTGCCTGTGTAGTTACCTGTAACCCCCACCAGACAATCATTTCCATTAAGTAGAGACTATGTCTTGTTCATCATTGTATCCTCAGCATTTATTACCTAGCATATAATAGGAACTACATAAATATTTGTTACATTATCGAAGTACCAGACCAAAAACCAGAGATAAGAATGAGCAAGACTTAGTTCCTACAGTAAAAGAGTATTGCAGAGTGTGGCCAAGGGAAGACATGAGAGTAGCAAAAATGTGTCAACAAATCCTTGCAGGGGCAAATCTGAATCTAAAGTTCCTTGCTGAGTGAAAGCCAACAAAAGGAAGACAAAAATGACAAAGCCAAGTGCAAGATGGGAACTTGGCAGTCTGAATCCATCCCTATAGGCCCAGTCACTTGGACTAAGGGTTGTTTTAGAGAAATAGACACCCTTCTGCCCAGCTGAAAAGTACAGTTCTATGAGCCTGCCACCTACAAGAGGCTGCATGATGGTTTTGATCTAAGACTATTTGGTAGAGGATGCCCTTTCACTAGCTGGCATACACACTTTGAAATATGTATTTTTTTCTTAACCCTAATGTTCTGGGCACAAAGACATTTCATGATGAAATAGACCAATGGGTATAATAAATCCTGAGAAAGCAAGCAATAGCTTCTTTTCACCGCTTTTCCTGCCACCTATCTGAGACAAGCATTGTATATAATTAGAGTATTTCTTTGTGTAAAAAGCTCCCCTATGTACATCATGTGTAAATCCAAATATTTTGAGCTATGCCCCAACATGAATACATAAATAGCATAATTTAAAAGGAATTTAATGTTCATGTAGCCAAGAATCATGGTATACACACTTATGTCATTAAAAAAAGGAGTATGTTCCAATCTTGGCAATAAGTAAAATAAACTAATTTCTCCTCATTTTCCCTGGGTGCCTCCCACAGTCTGTAAAAAATAGGCTTCATAGCCACAGACAGTGCCATATGCAAGGTTAATTTGCTTGGCGCTGTGGTGATATTTATGCAATGAAAAATGCTATTTGTATATCTGGGCAAGGTGGACTTGAATGAAGCAGTGCACAATAGGGTGTCTCTGAGTGACGTGGAGCAGTGCTTGGCTGACCTGTAAGAATGTTACATGAGCCCCTTATCCTTAGAGTGGCAGATTCCACGTCAAAGTTGAAAACTCCATGGACCTGTTTACATAGGATTACTGGATACTGAGGTTTGACTCTTCTGGTTGTTGAAAATAACAGCTTGAATGATAATTTTTTTGTTGTTTTTGCTTTCTATCCCTCTACTCTATTGATCTGTTTGACCCAAATATATAGGTTATATGGATGTCTTATAAACCCGCTTATACCATTTTCAAAACAGCAAAGGACTTGAGCCTGTTTAGCCTAGGTTCAGATGTAAAATAAGAGGGAGTAAATTTACCAGTTTACCAACTAATGCGAGACTTACCCCTCTCTCCTTGTGCAGACATATGTGATGCTGATAGAAAAAGTCGTTTCAGGAGGAATTATTTGGCTCAAATGGAAGGGACATCTAAGCAGTCAGAAGACCTACAGACTCTCCTGGCTCTGATGCGGTAATGCCTCCTGCTGCTGGCCATAAAGTATAGTGTGTCTCTAAGAAAAGCAAGCCCCAGACACTTTTAAACTTTAAGTATCTGGATTAGAAAAGCTGTGATTTTGCATTTCTATTGGTGCCTTATGCTACTATATGTTTGCACTACAAAGATAAAAATAACATGTCACAGAGCCTCTGTAAATTGAACTGCAAGGTGGCAGAGAGGTGGCTACTGGAACACAGGAAGAATAAATTATCTTAGTTTATTTATTAAAAATATGTACAGCCATGTGGAAAACTTACTTTTCTCTCCACCCCAGTGTGCCTTTTCATCTCAGGTTCACTTGCTACATGAGAGAGGCACTTTCAACTTCATTTTTTACAAAATTTAGCTACTTCCCTCACATATTACCATTTTGAACATTGTTTTGAAACAATAGATGGTGTTGACTCCTAACAAGACAACAACTTTTGGCTCCAAACTTGACATTTTTTCCCCCAATTTAAAGTTCTTCTTGTTACTGGTGACCTCCATTTCAAACATGCTCATTACCTTGACTATACTGAGGCATGTAGTACATCACAATACTGAGATTACCTTTCTTTGCTGTTAAAAACAAGGCCTTCAGAAACCAAAATGAGTCAATGATTTCATATTTTAGAGACTTGGAGTACACAAGGTGGTCCTGTCCCTGTGCCAGAATAAAAGCCTTGTAAAGCATTTAAGAAGTTTATTCTTCCCAAGACATAAAAACATAACCCAACTTAGCTTTCATTTGAGTTATGCACACACAGTGAATGGAAGGTAAACCTCTCCCAAGTGAATAAATCTCTTTGAAAGGGGGATATTGGCTTGCCTAAATGCATATACTGTACATAAAAATATAAAACATATATTTGTGGAGTTTAAGGCAGGTGAGAGGAGTTGAGTGGTGGCCAAGATTCTGAATAAGAGATGTACAACGTGTGAAGAACATGTGCTAATGTGTGAAAAATGTAAGCCTGTATATGGAAGGCCTGATCTATGTGTTTATGATGTGCTCAAAAGGTCATTTATTTCTATTTCAATAGTTTTTTAATCCATATCAAGGGGTCCCTTGTGACAAGGTTTTGCAAAAGGGAAACTCATTCTCATGAGTGAGTTCTATACTGAGTAAAACCAATCGAAGTTCTTCCTACTAGGTGGATATATTGAGGGCCACTAATGAATGTTGCTAATTTAGTATTAGTATTACAAAACAATTATCAATATGTAAGATCAAGAAGTTCATCTTTCAAGATTCAGACCCAGTTTATGTATTTGTGCCTATAGGTTAAGTTACAACTCATTTCAAACTATTAACCCACTGTCCACACACCCCATCCCATCTCTTCTGACCACATGAGGTTCTCATGTATATTATGTCAAACCTGAGTATGATCTCCTTAAAGAGAACCTCAGTTCATGCTTCTGAAAATCCATCAAGACAAGTTGTCTGCCATGTTGTATGGCTGGAAACCTACTTGTTGCTGTAATCTACACAGAGAGTGCAAGAGTGTTGTAAAGTGCTGAATCATTCATGCTAAACCTGTCCCAAGGAAAGAGGAGATGTGAAGCTGAAGTAAGGCCTAAAGAGAAGTGATTTGGACAAATCTAAAAGAGTCCTCCAAACCAGAACTCATCCAAGAAAATGCTACTTTTGTTCTCATAATCATAAAGGGATATTAATTCTACCTACTACAAATAAGGCTTCCAGAAACATTCACAAAATGTACAGGAGAGTCAGCCTCCCTGAACATAATTTTTTATGGTAACAAAAGGCAAAATATTTATAACAATATTATAAATTCATTTACTGAAGTGAGATTTCCAGGGAATACACACAGTGAAAAGAGAAGCTCTGGGCAAGAACCCCAAGAAATTTTAATGCAGCATTAAAGCAGACAGAGAAAAAGTGTCCCACAAGGGAGAATGAGAAAAGATGTCCACAGGAAAATCAGGAGAATGTATAGTTACAAAACTCTAGGCAAGAGAACTCTTTAAGAAGACAGGTCAAATGACACTGAGAAGTCAAGGAACCTAGGGACAGGGAAGAGTCCACGGGATTTAGCAATTAGGAGGTCAAAGGAGGGAGACCTTGGGGAAAGCAAAGTCATGGCCACAAGGAAGGAAGTGAAGACGTGGAGACTGTGAGTAGAAAGTTTGGCTCTGGATGGAAGTAACAAGATGTAGACGAGAGATCGGAGGTTTTGATTATCTACCTGTTCATTTGTTGTTTTAAGGTGAAAGATTCCTTGAGCATGTTTTAATGTTGATGTTTTCCAATCAAGTAGCAATTGGAGAGTATTAATGTTTGAAAAGAATAAAAATAGGAAAAGGAGAGTTGAGTGAGCTCAAGTTAGTTAGTTTGGTGGAAGAAAACTGAGACACTTCCCTTTTATGACTTCTGTTTTCTGGGTACTGTTGAAGGCAAAGTCATTTCCCAAGAGTAGGGAAAGATGACAGGGTCAGAAGTCTGAACAGAGTAGAAAAGTTCTGAAGTCACTGCTGAGAATGGGAAAGAGATGAATGGGAGAAACTTAGAAGGAGTGTCACCAGGTGTGAACATCCACTGAGCCTGGACAGAAAGAGTTAATGTTTTCAAGTCTTCTAGTCTCATATTTGGCAGAGTGTGTGCCTGGTAAAGACGAGTTTTGTTGTCTCCTTTATCATTTGAGATCCTTGGACAAAAGGTGTTATCATCAATAGCATTATACACATTTTCAGACACAATAGCCCAGCACAGTTTTTTTTAAATCTCTGTTGAATTACTCCCAATGTAAGTTTAGAGTATGCCAGATTGAAGAAGAAAATGGTTTGTACAAAATTATTTCGGGGAGATAAATGGAAGAGAGGGTCTTCTATATTTACAGAAAACAATCACAATCATTTCCCAGCATTCTTATGGAATGTTAACAAATAGTCTGTTTCTGTTTCAAAGTTGTGTGCCCTCAGCAGCCCTACTTCAGATTGTGTTTTCAGCCATCTGCCTCCTGTCTTTCTTCCATCACTACAGAAAAGGGCTTGAAAATTCCTGGGTGAGAAAATACTTACAAATCAAATTTGTTGGGGTAAACTTAATACAATTTGAGTATACCTAAAAACAATAATTGCATCTAACAGATGCTCTTTTTAAGGGCCAGTGTGTTAACTACCAAAACTGTGTAAGAGAACATGAAAGAAACATGCCTAAGTGGCCTTTAGGCAGCAATCAGCTTGTTTTAGACTATGTCTTGAGAGCGTAAGCACAAGAATGTTTTCTCATTAACCGTTAATTATGTTATCCTATTGCCTAGACTTATTGCAGTCTCTCTTGTTTACCTTTTTCTTTTAATCTCACACCATCAGCATTGCCAAAGGCTGAGATGTTGTAGCAGAGGAGTTTGTAACAGCTATGAAGTATCTCTCTTAAGTTTAAGTGAAGTGACATGACATTAAAACTGAAGAGGGGAAAAAGTTATGTTATTGGATCTTTTGCTTTGCCATTTAAGTGCCATGCAATGTTTTGAGCCTGAACTAAGTACTTGATGAGGATTTTGATTTTTACTTAGAGTAATGTAACAGCACTACTTCTGATAGAGTATAGCACAGTAGGCAAGTATGTTATCCAGAAAAGCAGTCAAAATGCATTGCAATAATCCAGGGAGGGAATAATGGCTGGACTGGGATGGTGGTGGTGGAGGTGATGATAAATAGGAAGTGATGATAAAATTCTGTATTTTGAAGGTAAAGACAATGGAATTTTTTGATAGATTAAATGAGGGTATGAGAAAAAATTGAGATTCAAGGATGAATGTTAAGTGATGAGCCTGAGAACCCAGAAGTGGGAAGTTACAATTAACTTAATAGAAAACACAGTGAGAGAACCACTTTTGCAAGGAAGATCAGGAGTTCAGTTTAGGGTTTGTTTAGTTGTGATCACTATTAGACAATCAAATGGAAAAAGTTGAGTTGGCAGCTAGAGAGATAAGTCTGAAGTTCAAGGGAGAAGTCCAGGTCCAGAATATAAATGTGAAAATTGTGAGGGTATAAACAGTACTTAAAGTCATGAGGCCAGATGAGTTTACAATGAAATAAGTGCAACTAGAGAAGAGAAGAGTTCTGGCAGCTGTACCCTAGGGCATCCTAATCTTTAAATATTGGAATGATGAGAAGTAATTAACAAAGGGGATTGAAAACAAGTTAAAGGAATAGAAGGAAAACTAGAAGGCTGTGAGGAAATGGAAGCTGAGGGGAGAATGTTGATGTAGGAGTAGGGGAATAAGCTGCTGTTAATGCTCCTGCTGCCAATAGGTCAAGTTAGGGGAAGGCAAAATTCACTAGTGGGTTAAGCCACAGGGAGGTCCTAGGTATTCTTGAAAAGAGCAGTTCCAGTGGACAGTAGGGGTGAAAGTCTTATTGGATCAAATTCAAGAAAGGACAAAGGGAAATGAATTCAAGACAGTGAGTATAGATAATTCTTTTAAGGAATTTCTGTAAATAAAATAGAGAAATTGGGTGATAGCTAGAGTGGAATGTGGTATAAAAAGATGATATTTTAAGGATAGGATTTTTTTTAACTTTTTATTTTATATTAGAGTATAGCCAATTAACAATGTTGGGATAGTTTCAGGTGCACAGAAGGATAGGAGATTTTAAAGCATTTTTATATAATCATAGGAATAATTTTAGTAATGAGAAAAAAAAAAACCTATGATAAAAGCTGAATTACCCATCTTAGGGAGACTAGAGCCTTTGGCAAAGAGGAAATTCATGTGCCAATTATTGAAGTGCAGGAATTATTTGAGTGTATCATGAACCCCATTTAACAAATTATTACTTTAGAATAGTAGACTGGACTGTACCAGAATTTTGCTGAAAACCACATTCTCTGGAATATAAAGGCCACAGGATGTTGGCAAATCATTTGAATACACCTACTGATGATATGATTGTTGGAAAGACACCAATGATGCAGTTAGAGGGTATAAAGTTTCAAAAATAATAATAAGCACTTACTATGTGCCAGGAACTTTCCTAAGTGTTTTATGTATATTAATGCATTTAATCATCATCACAGCAACCTATGAAGATTGTTACTAATATCTCCATTTTACATGTAGTATACCCAAGGAATAGAGAATTTCAGTAACTTGCTAGTTAGTGTAGTATCTGGAAACCAAGCCTCACAGTCTGGATACAGTACAGAATAACCAGTAACCTATACACAAAGCAAGGGACAAATAGTTGGACTTCTGATGGAAGTAAGGACTTTGCAGATCCCCATTCCCATGGGGTGTCTACCTACTGATGGTGCCACACTCACAGGAGAGCATCCTCCAGTAGTGGGAAACATTTGGATTCATTTCAGCCTACTTTCTCCCAAAATTAGGTTTACCCATTTAATCTCACAACATATATATATATATATATATATATATATATATATATATATATATATATATATATATATCACTATTACCATCCCCACCAACAGCATCTTTCAGATATTTTTCTCCACTGTTTTTATTTCCTCCTCTTTGATTGAACACATATTAAGTCTTCTTCATTTAGTGGGAAGCAAAATTCTTTTTCTTGACCTTGTCAAATTCTGTTGCCAAACGCTCTTCTTACTTTTGTGGAAAAAAGTCTCAGAAAGAAAAAGAAAAAGAAAAAAGTTTCAAAGTTGTATGACCATACCTCAAATTCAGCTTTATTTTAACTCATTCTCTATTTAACCTCCTTCAATCTGTCCCCTCACCACTGTATTGAAAAAAACATGCTTTCAAAACGTACTGGTGGCTTTTGAATCACCATCACCTTCTTGACTCTCATTCATTTCTTTGCAGCCTTTGGCATAATCAAGAAAGAGAGGAGGCAAAAGCTACATGAGTTTCATGTATAACGGTTCAAAAAGAGAAAATCATAATCCAAACTTATTTTCTCTCCTCTAATATCTAGCACAGCACCTTGTATATAAAAAGCAAATATTTGATGAATGAGTGAATGAAGGAATGATATTACATACATGGCATGTGGCCCACTTTAGCTCCACTGAAGAGCTTTTGGGTTTATTTTGGTATTCCCAGAGTCTATCACAGAATGACTGCTTTCTAAAGCATCATATTTGGTATAATGACCTCTTATAATGTTGTATAAATTGGTGAGAAATTTCAGGTGAATAGTATGCTTAATTTTCATAGCATAGACCTAACAGGTTTAAGATCAGCTATAAATCATTAGTCTGAAATGATTAGTAGTTTTTTTTGTTTGTTTGTTTTTTTATGCTGAGCCATCATTGGAGACTACCCACTTTGCATTTGTAAAAGAAAAATTATTTTGTCTTTCACGTTTAGAAACTAACAACAGTTAGTGTATACACACCACAGACACACACTAGTTTAAGGTAACAGCTAAATTTATTTTTTTCTTATTTCTTTTTTCAAAACGAACTTTTAGAGCTAAGAATATGCCCAAGAGTTGAAAATGATTTGAAATAGCAAAGAGTATCTGAATATTCCTCTAAAAGTTTAATAATCTTACCTTATATTTCTGTTAATTCATTTCCTGGTAAAGAACATAGATGTGGGTGTATAATGGAGTTATTGGGTATTGGCATTGACTTTGCCATAAACTTTGTAAAACAAATCCTAAAGATGATACAGCACTACTCCTAAAGGAATAATGGATTATTTACCTTTCCAGATTGAGTAAAGAAAAATCCCTTGTAACAGCCACTGAAGAGCCTTTGACTTTCTTTGTTTGTTTGTTTTTATTTTTAGTTTTGTGCTTTTAACCAAGACCTCAAGAGCTGGATTTCTTTCTAAAACATCCTATGGAACCCTTGCCTTGCCTCATGTTGTCTGGGAGAGAGGGGTGGGAACTTCCAACCTCTTGTTTTTCATTATTGTTCCACTGACTCATCCAAAGAGTCTCCTTTAAAGGCAAAACAACAACAACAAAAACCAACTGAAGTCATGCAAGGAGAAGAAAGGGGGAAAAAAAAAAGTCTTCTATATTAATTTAAAAAAACCAAACATATTCTGTCCAAGTGCTAAGCACTGGAATAATAAAATAAGCATAATTCTATTTCTGGTTTGTTGCTTTTCCTCTTCTTAACTTGAACAAATCGTAAAGTTATTAAGGGGGTTAATATTTTAAGGGGGATAAATTTGCTTCTTAAGATATAACCTAGAGATCATTTTACATGAGAATGTTTACTGGACTACATCAAGAGATTTGTTGAAATTCCTTTCAAAGTGGAGAAAAATAATCTAGATTTATAACAGTAAATGGAAATAAACTTTTAAATGCAAGGAAAAGGGGACAGCTTAATGTCTCCCAAGCCGTCACCCAATCAGCTAAGCATAAAGAAACTGGGAATTCAAACATTATGCTTTCAGAAAATAATGTTTAAATAAGCCGTATGAATATCCTCAAGGCACAAAAAAAAATGTTATCTTTTTAACAGCATGCCCCTGGAGATTTACATCTTGACTTTCTGTAGAAATAGAAATGTATATTCCATCTTTTAAAAGTCTATGAAATTATTTCATCATCATTACTACAAATGCCTGAAATGTTTATTCACTTATTCAGATAACAGTCATTTTTCTAGGGTGACTCTAAAAAGAATTCAGTTGGCTATTGTTTGATTAACATGTTGAATAACTCAGCAACACTTCATTCCTTTTGGTGTGTAAAAATTTTCTTATCAAATAAAATCATCCATTCACCTATTTTCTATATGCTAGAATCCCCAATGCCCTTTCAATGAACATCCTTGCAGAAATCTTACAACAATTATATAATAAATTCTTTATCAGGTGATTCAACAGGAGATAATTTACAAGCCAGTGTGCAGAATACACTCAATAACCAGTGCGGTAGCACAGCTCATAGACCATGGATTTCTTGCTTACTAGAAGAACATTTACCACAGGAGTAATGTGGCTGAAGTTCTCTCATAGAGATCACCACATGGGGCTTATCCAGTCAAGGATTAATACTATTCAACCAACATGGGCTTGATGTTGGGCAACATTTCAAAATGGAGATCTATCAGTGAATGGAATAGTCTCCCAAGGGAACTAATGGGAGTATAATTGGCTTTCTCATTTAGAACTGAGCCAGACAATGCCTTTCTGGAAACAGCCATGACATTATGCCAGGGTGATGGACTGCACAACTCATGAGGTCTCTTCCATCTCTAATTTTATGACATGAAAAATAAAGAAACACATTAAAATTCAGGCATTTTAGCACATATCCATCTATCACTCTAAAATAATTCATAGCTGAAAGAAAGGAACAAATAACAATTTCTAAAATCCATCACTAATCATAGGATAGCAGTAGTCATTGGAAATACTCTTTTAAGAACAGCCACCACCTGTAGTGACTATAGTTAACAATACTGTACTATATACTTGAAATTTGGTAAGATAATGGATCTTAAGTATTCTTACCACACATACAAAAAAGGTAACTATGTGAGATGATAGAATGTTAACTAGTTTGGTTGTGGTGATCATTTTGTGATGTATAGGTATACCAAAACATCAAGTTGTGTTGTGTACCTTAAATATATATAATCTCTATTTGTCAATTATACCCTAATAAAGCTGAAAGAAAATAAAAACAACCACCACCCAACTTTTGGCACCTGTGGTTAGCAGTTGGGGAAACTGTCAGACAACAAATCCACAGCTGGTATGTCCTGCAAGATTCTATATCATAATGTAGTTAATGTTCTTTTAGAAGAAAAGAAATTTCAGCTTTTCACAAGGTCTCTGCTATTGTTGTTACTTCACTTTTTGTTATCCTACAATATTTCATACAAAACATGACTCAGATATTGTTGGATATAAAGTATGTTCAGTGGTTTTCTAAGTGTAGTCCAGCAACTCCTGAGAGTCCCAAGACCATTTCAGGGTGTCCCTGAGGTCAAAATTATTTTCATAAAGATACAAAGATATTATTTGCATTTTTTTACTCTCAGTCTCTAAGGATAGGGTACATCATATCCTCACAATAATCAGAAAAGCCTATTAAAATGTATATCTGTATGACATCTGACTTTCTTCATATGCTTAATCGAAACAACAAATCATGATAGATTGAATACAGAGGCAGATATGAAAATCCATCTTTTTTCTATTAAGCCAAACATTAAAGAGATTTGCAAAATTGCATAAAAACTTGACTTATTTCTTTTTGCTTTGAAAAATATAGTTTTTTTCATTAAAAATATGTTATTATGTTAACATGTGACAGCTTATTATTTGAGTAAATTAATAAATATGTTAAATAATTTCTACATTTTAATTTTTAACACAGTAAATATCAATCACTGTAATGTATTATATATTATATTTAAAGGCATTCTAGTATAGCACAGGGAACTCCACTTTTCTGTACAGTGGAAACTAATACAACATTATAAAACTACTATACCCCAATAAATAAATAAATTAGCATATCTATCAAAAAAATAAAAAAACAGCATTCTAAAACCAGAAAGTTTAAGAACTACTGACCTAGAAGCTTCAAAAACTCTAGATTGATTCCATGTCCCTCAGTAGGTACTATACTATTTCTCCACGTTGCTTTTTTTAAGCAAAGTTTCTAGAATTCTGTCTATAATTGGTGGCTCCACCTCCTTACCTCCAAATCTTTCTTTAATTTACTCCAGTCAGGGATTTTTCCCTCAAAATTTCCCAAACCACTCTTACAAGGCTGCCAATGACCTTCATTTTACCCGTTTAGAGGTCAATTCTCACTACTAATTATAATCAGCCTGTCAGTACCATTTAAGAGTTGACCTCTCTTTTTTTTTTTTTACTTAGCTTCCAATTCACCATACTCCCTTGGTTTTCCTTCTGCCCCAGAGACCATTTTACTGATCCCAGACCTTTGCACGGCTTCTTAAAAATCATTCATATTCCAACTCATGTAACTTTAAAGAGGTTTTCTCTGACCACCCTACCAAAAATATCACCTATTACTTTATCCCCTTATCCTGCTTTATTTTCTTCATAATTCTTAACACTATCTGAAAGTGCACATTTATCTATTTCCTTATTTATTGTCTTTCTAAATCAAAAAAGGACAGAGACTTTGGTTTCTTCATCACTTTTTCCTTAGACCGGAACCTGAGCCTAATTCATAGAGTAAAGGGCATGCCATAAATCACAAAGATAATGATGATGATGATGGAACACATTTCCTTCAAAAAAATGTAAGCTTCTTCATGGCAAAACTGTGTCTTGCTCATATTTTTATAGGCAGCATTGAATACTATGCCTGGAATATAATATATATTAAATAAGAGATGAATAAAAGAAATAATAAATGTTGACATTGCAATGCTTAATGTTTACAAAATACTTTTAAATCCACTATCCTAGTTGATAATCACAATAACTCCAAACAATAGATAAAGTTACAGATAAATGCTCTAAAAATTAAAAAAATGAATAAATAATAAGCAAATTGAGCTGAAAATGTGTTTTTCTGTTAATTATCTAATCTTCTACATTCTGGAAAAATAAGAATTTTTTATACCAATTGACTATACCTCTAGGATTACTGAATAGTAAAAAAGAAATGGAGAAAAGTGCCAAAATTGAGAAACAAATAATTTTAAACTTTGCTAAGTTTATATTCATCACTCAGAGGGCTCACATGGTCTAGTTGAGAAAATTAATATTATTAAAATTATTAATTATCTTCCATGAGATGTGGATTGCTTAAAATCTAATTGAGTCATGAAGGGCTTCATAGAATCTGTGCAAAAGCAACCAGGCATTTTTCAAGTCTATGGAGAATCTGAAATATCTAAAAAGGCAGAATCTTAAAAGTCAATTTAGTTTCTCTTACAGACTACCTCTCTTACCGATAGTTTTGCCAATGATGGAATCAAGGCATCACCCCTTGGAGGGTGATGGCATTTGGTTTTGCTTGTATCAAAGGAGGCATATGTGGATGATCTAGCAGATATAGGAGGCTTCCTGCCAACTAAGCATCCAGGAAGTCATGACCTGGGATTTAGCCTGAGACACAGCGTTACTATGCTAAGTGTATTGCTATGATTTTTGCATCTCTCTCTCTCTCTCTTTGTGACAACTTCCCAAAAACCCAGATTTAGTTCCAGCATGTTCACTGTTTTGGAAATGGAGTTAAGATTAAATCTCTTGGGCCTGGCTTCATGAAACATGGAGAAACTTCTGGTTTGAGTTTTACTGTAGCATTTGTACTTTGAGCTAAGGAATCCTAAAGCATTTGGTGCACTTAAATCAAACAACAGTAAGTAATTGGGGTTCATCTTCCTGTTACTTAGATTCTTTAATAGGAAGCCTATGGTTTTTAAAGCAAAAGCATTAGTGTTCAAATTTAAGAGATGGTATGCATCTCCATAGTCTCAGAAATAGGATTTGGAAAGATTATGGAGATCATTCATATGCTTTCCTTTATGTCTCGGGAGTGCCCAAGAAGAGAAACAGAAACAGGATATTCCCTTCCAAAGTGTAGAATAGATTACATTTTTATGTAATATTTTTATAAATTTTAATTTGAAAATGACCCACGAACACAGATTACTTCTTATAACAAGTTTTCATAAGATACTTACAATTAGTAAGACACTGCTGCAAAACACCAAGCGGAATTGGAAAGACAGGAATCTCTGACTTCAAAACTCTCCACTTCCCTTCCCCTAACCCTCAACTCCATGCAAAAGCATGTCTCTTTTTAACCTCTGAAATTTCATGCAAGCCTGTACTCTGGCTCTGACTACAAGGCAGGAAACAGCCCATATGCAGCATCCAGAGAAGAAAGGCAAAAAGCAACAACAACAAAAAAAATCACAAAAGTTTTTCTTTTTTTTTTTCAATCTGATACTTTTCAAAGTTTATTTAGAGGAAGGGTTGGATAGTGTTTTTGTTTGTTTTGTTTTAAAACTGTCTGTTCCCAAGTGAACAATGAGCCTTGAGTTGAGGTGAGGACACATTGGCTTTCAGCCTGCAGGCTCTTCCTTGTTACACCCAAAGGGAGTTTTAGAAGGATTTGGAATTCTTCAGATCTTTAGTTTAGAGACCATGGGTGGAGCCCAGACACACAGCATTCAGCTGATGGTTGATAAATAAATGCTTGCCGAGTGACCTCAACTGGCCAGACTATTTCACAGGGGAGGAAACAACACCTCATGAGATAAATGGGGGGAAAGAGGGATGTCTGGAAAAGCTTGCTGGAAACCAGAGATGCTAGCATGGAGCATATAACTCTGAAGGAGAGGAGGTTAGCCAACCTGGAAATCTGGGTCAAAGAAAGCATCCTTTAAGTCCACCCATAGTAAAGGGACAGAATTGAGAAGAATACTAAAATAGTTCTACTAAATTAATGAAGCACAGTCAAGCAAATAAAGTCAAACTATTGAGATTTTTACTTGGTAGTTAACAAAAATTTTCAGACTGATGAGTTTGATTTTATTTTCATTTAGATTGTAAATGTTAGTTCTAATCTCTCCATAGTTAGGGGAAACATAATCCCTATTTAGCTGCCTCAGTTCCTATTTAAACTGGAGTAATTATTAATAATAGCACCCCCTTATGATCTCAAAACACTCACAATTTGGAAGATAAATTTTATATATATATAGTCACTCTGTGACGAGACTTGCAAGGCTTCAGATGATTGCTAGTAATATATTATAGTGTGATAATTAGGGAGTAGTCACTGACAAGCTTAGTAAACTTAATTTTATCACAAACTTCTTAAAAGGACAACCAGAGTGAAAAGTCCAACAGTGCTTTGGCAATTAACCTTAGTTAAGTACAAATTCAAAACAAATTAACTCTGTCATGAGGCTGCCAAAACAAGTTAATAAGTTATTTTAAATTGCATAAATTGGAGCCTCATGTCCAGAACCAGGGAAGGTATTAGTATTTCTTTCTGTGCTTTCAGATTGCATCTCAAGAGTAGTATTTGTTCCTAAGCACACTTCTTGAGAAGGATTAATAAACTGAAGCACCTTCAGAAAACAGCAACCAGGATAGATACATTTTGAAATCTTTGACATAAGTGGTATGGTTAAAAGAACTAATAAAATGTACCTGAAGGGAAAGAAGGCTGTCAGTTCCTGCTAGACATCCTCAAATATGTTAACATATATCATATGGAGGAAAGAGTTGTCTTGTTCTGTAAATCTTTAGGTTGTATTGTAGGTTAAATTCAGCAGCAATAAAAATCTGTTCAGTGTGAGGGAAAACCTTCTAACTAACAAGATCTTCCCCAAACAGAATGAGATATCTTTGGAAATAATGAAAGTTGATTGAGGTATTCAAGGAAAAGCTAAATTATATATTCATAGGGATATAAGAGGGTAAATTAATGTACCACATGGAAGTTAGGACTAAAACATCCTAAACTCATTTAAACGTTATATACTATCATTCTAATGAAATAGTGGGTAGACAATTCAGGAAAATCCTCTACCACAGCATTAAACACTGTCACCCTGCCCATGTTTTGAAGGGTCTTTGAATTGGTCATACTGTCCTTTTTTATAGTCAGTATGACAGTTTGTTGCATTTATTCTTTCCCTGTGTACCAGGTATCAGTACCGTGGTCTAGATCTGGGGACATCATTAGAAATGAGCTGATCTGGCCAGCCTCCAAGTATACTTCACCAAAATCTCTTGGAAAATGCCTAGGAAGCTACAGGATATATGTATTCTGGAATGATCTACCACCTGAATTTGTCACCCTACTAGCATTTACTACTCATTGAAAACCTTGGAAACATTCTTAAGTCATTTTTATCTTTGAAAGCTAGAAACAAATAACCCTGTCTCAAACACTATTATTATATTACTTGTTGGAAAATTGTATTAGGATACTTTAGAATGCATATGACAAAAAAAATGTAACCAAAAAAGGAAAATTATTGGCTCAAAAAACTAGAAAGTTGAGAAGATGGTGCTGGATTCAAACATGATTCAGAAAGTTGGTCATCATCAGAGCCCTGTTTCTTATTCCTCTCCTCTAGTTGTTTCATTCTGCTTGACTCCTTTCCCCAAATGGCTCTATTTATGTAACAGCAAGATGGCTACCATATTCTTACAGCTCAAGTTCACTGAAAAAAAGCAAGCATTTTTTTTTTTTTTTACCAAAAGCTCAGAGAAGTCCCAGGGAGGATTCTGATTGACTGGCCCTGGGTCATGCACCCACACTTGGAGACACAGGGATGAGGGCGCCAGTCCCATTCTGAAGAAATATTATGGCAGGTTGACTGGGCAACCATGTATCCACTACAGAGGGTAATAAACTAAACTAAAGAATAGAAGGAATCCATAATAATATTCTATTTTATTCTCCAACAAGATGGCTATTTCATGATAATACTTGATAGCAACCATCCCCAACTATGGTGACATGCTATAAGTTTATAGTCTCTGCCAGAAACTATCACAATACATTAGGAAAATCCACACTTTGTGAATATAATCCACTAGGTTTCTATGGATTTGTATTATAGGAATGTGACTATACAGTATGTATGACTCATCACTGGATCATACTACCTATTACCTGAGTATGGAAAGTTCCTAGTAGGAGAGTCTCTTCATCCTGCACAATTCTGGGCTCTCCTCCAAGTGGCCTGTTAATGTGGTTGAATTGCTGATCTAGATTAAAATGTTTGTTGTATAAAAGAGAACAAAAGGAGTCTATAGACAGTACAAATATTAACGTATGAATCACACATAATTGAGGTGAAAAGGACTTTTCTAACCCTTAAGGTTTGGGATTTAATTCCCTGGTAGAAAGCCAACAGAAGCTGAGTACAAAATTCTTTATTATAAAATCCTTAAAAACTAAGGTCAGATTCAATTCAAATGAAATTATCACTTCTTAGAAGTTCAGTAGATTTGATTTCATTCACTTTCTTGATTTTCACATAACTGATTAATTTCCTTTCAGTTGCCTTTCTGGTTTCCCATGCCTGCCACCTTTTTATAAACTCCTTTGATTGGTTCATTAAGTTAACAGCTAGTTCTTGCCCCGAACATCAGACTCTTAGGAGAACCCTGGTTACCTTTTCCCTCAACAACTTAATTGGAGACAAGGGAATTCTGAGCTACTCTGGTTTCAGGGACCTTTAAAAACCCCAACGGAAAGAGACTTTAATGGGCTTAACTACCTACTATCAAAGAGAAGTTAGATACCTCTGCCCCTCATAAGAGGAATATCACAAATATGTTTAAACTTCCACACATCCACTCCAAAGCAGAGTAGTTTGTCATTAACAAACTAGAGAACAAAAGGATGTCTTTATTCTGCAGAGGAGTAAGGAAATGGAGAGAAAAAGAGGGAAGGAAGGAAATTGTCAAAGTGAAGTAATGAATATTTTCAAGATAAATGCTCAAAAATTGAATATTTGGCAATATGATGATAGTCAGCAAAAATAATTAGCAGGAGAATTTATACTGTTATATGTTGTATAATCAGAAAGCCTTCCATCAGGTTTTCATGGAATACCTTATCATAATCACCTAAATAGAAAGTAATAAATTATCTCACCATACAACTTAATAAAAGCTATGTAACCCTTTGATATCACTAATGGATTTGCCAAATAATTACTCTTCCTAGATAATTGATCTTGTTGGAAAATTTTGGAGCTGCCTGGGGAAACAGTTTCCCATGTATGTGGAATGTAATACTAATATCTTTTCCCTGCTTCCACCTGCAGTTCCCGAGGGATCAGGCTTCCAAAGAGAATTCTTTTATGCAGGTTGTGAATATTTTTTTTCTTTAATTTTTTTGGAAAGGGTCAAAGTCAAGGAGGGGTCTTTTTTCCCATTGATCCATTTCCTGTATTTAATTATTTGATACAGTTGACTCATGACTGTGTAATTATCTCTTGGAGTATTTAACATTAATGTAGAATGGTACTGTATTTCCAAGCCAAAGGGGATTTTTAGGAGGCCATGCAACCCTTCTTGGCTTTACTTTTTGTTTAATGGTCATGCTGTAGCAAACAGCAATGTGCAATATGAACAGTTAAACTATTTTCTTAATTATTGCATCTGGTTTACCAAACCCTGCCCATCTAGTATGTTTTAACTGAAAGGCAGAAAAAATCTCTGGTTGATCATTGATGGTTTTAAATTGGCACATAATGATAATACTGAGTTCTGGAGGGAGTTCTTCCTGAATCTCAGCATATGTCTTTATGTTAAACAATTAAACCACATCTGGAAAGAGAAAGCAGATCAGTACATTCCTCAGTGGACTCTATGAGAAAACTGATTCAGTGGGCTGAATACTTGTTACCAAAAAAAAAGAGAGACAGAGAGAAAGATAACCTTGAATTAGACAGAATTTGCTGATTTTTTTTAAAAAAGGAACAGGTGTTTGAAGGAAAATTCCCACAATGAAATAAACAGTTTTATATCGGCAAGGACATTTAAGCAATAATGAGGAGATTTCATGCATTATATGCAAGGGCAACGGGGGAATTAGTAACAGAAGAATATAAAGATCTTATTTCAAGAAAATATATTATTATTAGGATTTGCGAAGTCTCTTGTACAAGGTAGCTGAACAAGGAGTTACTTAGCATTTAAAAGATAATTCAGAAGATATTTAGAAAGGGTTAATATGCTGTTCACATTGCCTGAGGCAAATAAAACTAAAAGTTACACTTGGGCACACATTTCCAGGTGAGAGTTAAGAGGAATTTTCATGGACCCCTATCTCCTCCTTGGTAAACCAGGACTGATGGTGCCAATCGCCCAGTCTACCGTCTCTCACCTTGAATTCCTTCTCACACACTCCTCTGGGAGGCCAAAACAGAAGTCTTCCCCAAACAGGCTTTTATCACATTAATTTTCTGCTGAAAAGCCATCAATGCCTTCTCATCTTTTGCCTTTGAGAAGAAATCCAAATTAACGTACCTGACAGTCAAATTCTTCATACACTGTCTCTACACTATTTTCCTCAGCTTATTTTTTGACAGCTCTCCATAGGAATCCTCTATTCTAGCCTACCTGTTTACTCTTATTCCCCAAATATCTTTTGTACTTTTTGATTTTGGTGACAAAATTTCCCTTGCCTAGCACATCTTCTCTTAGCTCTTATCTAAAATCTCTTCTGATTTTGAGACCCAACTAAAGTAGACATCTCTCTAGCAAAAAAGTTCCAACCTTTCCAGTTTAAAGTAACATTCCCCACTTCCTGGCCATCCCCAGAATACCCACATTGGTGCTATTTATTCACCACTTCTTGATTTTGGGGTCTATTTTTTATGTGCAGATGGCTTAAGTACACAAATTGAGTGTAAACGTCATACATTCCAGAATCTTTTCTCGTATTTGGGAATACCCACTTTCCCAGAACTACTCCATATTCTTTCACATAATAGATGCATGTTTTAAGTAATTAACAATTCCAAAAACACCTGAAATTAAAGTCCAGTTCTGAGGTGAGCAATCAATGCAAGTTGTAGCCTATGTTAGTTAACTTGAGCGGCCATAACAAAATACCACATACTAGGTGACTTAAACAACATAAATTAATTTTCTCACAGTTCTGGAAGCTGGAAGTCCAAGTGTTGATTTCTTCTGAGGTCTCTCTCCTTGGCTTGCTGATGACTGCCTCTTCCTTGTGTCCTCATATAATCTTTTCTTTATTCATGCACATCCTTGAAGTCTCTTTGTGTGTCACAATTTCCTCTTCTTATAAGGACACTAGCCCTTAGGGCCTAAGGGCCTCATTTTAACTTAACTACCTCTTTAAAGACTCTACCTCTAGGGACTTCCCTAGTGGCGCAGTGGTTAAGAATCCATCTGCTGATTCAGGAGACACGAGGTTCGAGCCCTGGTCCAGGAAGATCCCACATGTTGTGGAGAAACTAAGCCCATGTGCCACAACTACTGAGCCCATGCACCACAACTACTGAAGCCCGCCTGCTTAGAACCTGTGTTCCACAACAAGAGAAGCCACCGCAATGAGAAGGCCATGGACCGCAATGAAGAGTAGCCCCTGCATGCAGCAACGAAAACCCAAAGCAGCCAAAAATAAATAAATAAATAAGACTCTACCTCCAAATACAGTCATTCTCTGAGATAGGAAGGTTTAGAGCTTCAACCCATGAATTTGGGAGGACACAATTCAGCCTAAAATATACTTATATATTTTATACATATATATTTTATACATATATATATGCTATACAACACTCTTTATTTTTTATTCTGTCTCCTGCTACATTTCCAAATAGTTGCACTTGTCAGAAATTACAAGTAGAAAGATTAAATTTAATGAGTTCCAGCACAAAATTAAAAACCTTAGACTTTGAGTTTTAAATCTAAATTTCTAGGGTTTTCATTCTCTCCTGCTTTCTCTTCACTGGATTTATTTCCATGTTTTCTCACACATTCATTGCCATGATGCTTTTTCCTTCAATTCCAGAGCATCAAATCTCACTTTCAGAAAAGACCCAATGAAAATTAGAATGTAAATAATCAATGTCAACTGAGAGTCCTTCAGATGCAATCAACAGTAATCCAAACTAAACTTTCTTCGATATCAGGAGAATTTTTGGATTCACATAATTTAAAAATAAAAGAGATAGTGGAACATTAGGTTTGGATCAATCCAGGAGTTCATATAGCACTAGGACCTGGTTTCTCTCTTTTCTCCTGCAGCTTGCTTCCTCTGAGTTCATTCCATTCTCTGATATATCTCATCTTGTACTAAAACAACGTACTCCACAGGATTTGCGGGGAGATTCCAATGGATACGAAATGAAAGTGCTTGGCTCAGGGTCCGGCCCATAATGAACGCTCAGTGCAACAAGCTACCTAATGGTAGGCTGATTTATTGTGACTTGTTGCTTGTGTTGTTTGTCCTGGCATGAAAGAGGTTGGATGGATGGGCCATCTCGCCACCAGAAGAAAAATGGTTCTAGTACCTTAGCATATGTCTTTTCAAGTTCAATTTTCTTTCCTCATAGCAGTTTCCAAGACTCAAGACTTTTTCTTACTGGGAGAGCTCAGGATGTGTCCAAAAACAGGACTTGCATCACATGTGCCACCCCTGGAGATGAGTATCGAGCATCCCTCCACTCCCACTGATGCACACAAATTAAGAGTGGGAAAAGGAGTAATTCTCCAAAAGGAAATTAGAGTTTTGTTTAAAAAAGGAGGGGGGATAGAAACAGGCAATCAAATTTAGCAAAATCTCACAGCAACATATAACTTCAATCTACCACCTCTTTTGATAGTGGGGGTAAGATAGTAGCAGAGAAACAAGGACTCATTAAACCATGAAGGCAATGAACATTTTAAAATTAAGTTCCTCCCTTGTAGCCCTAAAGTTATACCACATAGTACTCAGCCCTGTTTGACTGCCCCTGATTTGGCCCACTTATAGGAACAAATTTACTCTCTGGTGCCCCAGTTTTCTCAATATGTCTCTAAAAGCCAGAGTCAGGATTAGGTCTGGAATTTAAGTTATTGAGGATTGCCTAATAAAAGGACAAGGCAATTTGGAAATGGAAAGCCACATTCAAACTCTTATTAATAATTGTGTGTCTGCTGAGCACATGTAGAGACAGATAATTAGATTCACATAGAGTGCTCTGTAATTGGATCCAGATGTGAAGAAGTCTACAGACATCCACTAAAGGGAAACTGTACAAAATAACCAAGAAACAAATGGAATTGCAATGCGGAAGTTTATGAAGAACGTTCGGCTAAATGACTACAAAGGCTTTCAGGCGGCTTTTAGTCGCACACTTGAAGAAATTTATTGTTGCACTGAGCATTATTATACAGCAGCATTGTCAAAAACCAATGGTGCTCCCTGCAGAAAGAATACAATATGGGATGCAGAGTCCTCAGGAAGGACATTATAAAGATTTTAACTGTTCTAAAGATGCCACTCTTTTTATTCATCAGCTGTATTTAATATTAATTCCACATATTAGAAACTAAATGCCATCACTTTTGGATCTCCAGTTTATGCCTGTGCTAAGTGGGGAGACTCTGTAAACACTGCTAAAAAAGCTAACTTGTTTCCACTCAATAGAGGAAATCTAACTAGATGTTTGTCCCACTTGGGTCCAAATGGGTATATTCAACCCACAAGTAACCATAACCAGGTGTTAGAAGGAGACAACAGTCGGCATCAAAACCACCCACATATGATATCAGGATCAATAAATGCAAATACATACACTCCTTCCTTTTGAGGTAAAAAGGAATTATGTAGGTCTTGTGGAACACTTAAAATCTGAAATCTATCTTCTCCATAGGCAGTTAATAGTCATTTTGTGAGTAGGAGAAAGAACACTCCAAACAGAGAAAACAGTATACTCAAAGTCCCTGAGCCAGGAAAGATTTTGTATGAGGAAGTGGGAATAAGCAAGGATGGTTGGATTATAAAGAGAAATGGGAGAGTGATGGACTGGGGACCAGACAGAGCCATAATTATAAAATTATGGATATGATTTTCTGGCTTGCCTAAGTGAAATATAGTATAATTTTCTAAGATAGAAATGACTGGGAAAGAGAGAAAGCATATATTTTATAGTTAAAGGGATTTAGAACATGTCAGGTTTGAGATGTCTGTGAACCACCCAACTAAAATGTTGAGTAGGATATGAAAGTCTGGAGATCAGAAGAAAAGTCCAGGCTAAAAACATATATTTAAGAATCACTGTTATAAAGATGGCATTTAAATGCAGAGAAATTGATGCCATCTTTTGAGAGAGTGAATAAATAGAGAAGATCGTTCAAGGTGAGGTAGAAATCACAAAAGCTGTGAAATGGAGTGGCCTGTGGGATGGAAGAAAGGGCTGAAGACTGTGACAACAGAAGCCAAAAGAAGAAGCAAAAAAAAAAAAGTTGGGGGAGATGGAAAAATGCTATCTTTATGATGACAAAGATGAAACCAAAGAATTGTACCCTGGATTTAGCAACATGGGAGTCACTGACCAGAGTCATTATGATAGAGCAATAAGTCCACCACAGGGAGTCAAAGAGGAAAGTGGATATGAAGAACAGAGAAGAGTGATGCTGTGACACACAAGCTCTGTGATGGCAGGGACTTTATATTTGGTGATTTGGGGTCTCCAATGTCTAAAATATTACCTGGCATAGATAAAATAGGGGCTGAATAAATAGTTGTTCACTATTGAAAGAAAAGTTATAAATTTAAATGCAAAATGTTCCATTCAGTTGTGAAATTTTTCTAGAAAAGCTAAACTTCTCATATATTGGCTTTGAGGCAGCTGATGGATGAGTTCATCCAGTGTTGGAGTTTTTAGGAGAAGAATGAGAGGAAGAAGATGGGAAGTGCATAGAGAGTATTTTCTGTGAACAATCATAGTGAAGGTATATGGAAACTGTGCAGAGCAAGAAGGAGACTGATGAGTAGAAAAAAATGTTGGGTGACTACAGATTGGACATCTCAATTTTGCTAAAGAATAGTGTCATTAGGAGAAGTTGAAATGTCATGGGGAAGATAAAATGTTTATCAGAGGCTGGGGTGTTTGAAATCATTTCAAAAGTGAAATACTTTCGATGTGGTCCTGGGTAGCTAGGGTGAGACGAGGTGTGAGCAGATCAAAGGACAGAGGTTATTAGGTAGATTATCTATATGGATGCTCAAGTCACCAAGAATAATCACAGAATCTGGAGAAGAGAAAAATATTTTGAGCCAGCAACTAAGACTTTTGATAACTGAAGTGAATGGGGGTCAATAGATAAAAGCAATGAGTCTGGGAAGAATATGGTATAACTAAATGATATGCACCTCAGTGGAGCAATGTGTGTGTGTGTGTGTGTGTGTGTGGAGAGAGAGAGAGAGAGAGAGAGAGAGAGAAAGAGAGAGAGAGAGAGAGAGAGAGAGAGAAAGACAGAGAGACAGAGAGAGACAGAGATATAGAGAGACAGAGACAGGCCATAGTGGTCTGAAAACGGTGATGGGGAGTAAGTTAAACACTATTCTCACTTCCTGTCCCAGAGATATATGAGCATGAGCAATAATGCCTTGCCACCAGGAGGCTACAGGAAAGTAGGGGCCTCAAGAGCAAGAAAACTTCAGTTATAGCAAAGTGACAAAGCAAAGTTGTTCAAAGAAAAGTTGGAGGATAGAGAAGAATTGAACAAAAAAGCAAGGGTCCAAGAAAGCAGAGTAGTAGGGTTTGGAAAGGAAGAGAGAGCAAGGTGGTTGGATCAAAGCAGGACAGGGGTGTGATTCTACTAATGATGGGTGACCAGGGAAGACAGACACACAGCAGTGACTGAGAAATAAGGATGAACGGCAAAATCCCAATCATCTCTGAAAGGAAGTGTGAGTTGTGGTTCCATTTCTTTTTTTCTGCCTTTAATACAGGCCAAATGCCCCATGAGGGTTGCCAGGGGCTTCCGAGGCAGCTGGGTACAAGATGTGGCATTGCAGGGCAACAGTTTTCCTTTGGAGTAAAGTTTTGGTAACACTTCATGAAGTTGTGCTTTATGATTTCTGTAAGTAAGGAATCCAGGAGGGGTTCCATTGGGTGGTTCTGGTTCAGAGCATCTTCTGAGACTGAAAACAAGCTTCCAGTCAGGGCTCCTGTCATGTGACATCTAGACTGGAGGATGACCCGTTTCCAAGTTCATGTGTGGTTAATGGGAGGTATCAGTTCCTTGGTGGTTATTGGTCAGATGCTCAGTTCCTAATCATGTGGGCCTCTCTATAGCCTGCCTGAATGTCCTCCTGAACATCTCAGTGGCAGATTGTATCCCCCAGAGAGTCATCCAAGAGACAAAATATAGACAGAAATCATAGTCTTTTATTACCTAATGTCGGAAGTGACACACCATCACTTCTGCCATATTCTATTGGTCACACAGACCAACCCTGGTACTATGTGGGAGGGAACTATCCAAAAACATGTGTACCTGGATGCAGGGAGTATTAGGGGTTTGGGGGGAAGCTGGATACCCCTAGAATCATAGTCCACCCTCTGTTCCTCACTCATTCACATCCTTTCCACATGCAAAATATACTCGGTTACTCCCAAAGCCCCCAAAAGTCTTATCCCATTACAACATCAGGTCAAAGTCCAGAATTTCTCTATCTAAATCAGATACAGGGAATGAAGAGGCTTGACAGCTTTGGTTCCTTAGTACAGCTCCTCAAGTATATTCCCCCTTGTCTATATATATATTTTTTAATTTTAAAACAAAATTTTTTGTTTAAACAATAAAAAAGTTATCATACTATCATATAATAGTGGTACTGGAATAAGGTAACCACTATATTCAAAATGGGGAAAATAAGAAACACACAGGAGTCACTGATCCATAACAGTCCTGAATCAGAGGCAAGTCTTAGACATTTCTCCACCAGGACTCTGTACTACATCTTCCCAGGAATGATTCTCCATGGTCCTTGGTTCAGCAAGATGACTTCCTTCTGTTTCCTAGGTACAGTGGAGCTCACAGCCTAGTACATCACAAAAAGAAAAAAAAAAAAAAAAAAAAAACCTCCTGATGAGATTCCCTCTACTCCTTAGTCACCTCTCCTCAGTTTCCGTCCCTTCTTCCCCACTGACATGTTACTGGAGGTGGTTACCTTGTTGCACAGGAAGAAAAATGAAATGGATGGAGAGAGATTTAGAACTTTGTTTTAATTTCTGAGCTCATTAAATATTTGTAAAAATCTTGTCTTTGGGTGAGATTTATCCTGGGACATGGCCTGACTTCTATGATATGGAGAATGCCATAAAGACAAGAAAATCTCCTAAGAGTCACAACCAGTATTCCCTGTCCTAACTTAGCATAACCCAAGAGCTAAAACTACAAGTAGGAGAATGAGTTCATTTGTTAGCTATAAGAAAGAAAAAACAAATCCCAAATCGGACAGCCTGAGATGAAGCAGTTAGATGACAATTATATAGATTCACTTCCACTGACTCACATGGGCATTCTTTAGATACTGCTTACTCAACAGCCCATTTTCACATTTCCAGACCTTCCAAACAAGGTCTGGCTTTGGTTCTCCAACACTTCAGAGACCTTTCATACTCAAATCACTGTGATCCTCTTCCTAACTCTTAGCTCTTCTTTATACCTCAGGAAAATGTTTTCCATTTATATCCCCAGGTCCAAACTCTCCTCCAAGTTTTCATTATTTCATCCCACCCACTGATCTTTCTCAGTTTTCTCTGTTTGTCTCTTTCAATGGATTTTTTGTTTGTGTTTCTTTAATGCTAAATTTAATAAACTCATTTATCTAATTAATATAATTTTGAAGCTCATCCCTCTTTGGCATTTAAACAACAGTTACAAATTTATTAATAATTTATCTTGATTTTAACTGCTATTATATATGTGGTTAATTCTTTCGAATATTGCAAATGCTTGAAATAACAAATAAAATATATACAAATATAACAATTACAAAGCCAATTAATTATTTTAAGTGTCAACATCATGGGTCTATTTCATTATTATTTCTTTACTTTTATTTTTATACCTATCTAGAATAACCACTATATTTATTTTGATTTACTTCCAGGGTTGTAGACCCCAAAATTGAAAGAATACCATCTTTGACCAGTTGATTAAGGTACTTTGGTTACTGATGAATTGATTGTTGGGCAGGGCTGGATTTAGATTGCTATTTCTAAAGCAAATTAAACTCAGGCTACTGGTAATCAAATTAAATTGTTTTGATAAGTAAATTTTATTTGTTACGTCAATAAGACTTTTAAAGTCCTTACCCTTCACATAGACTTTAGTTACTCCACTTAAAATATTACATTTTCAAGTCTTGTTTGGTGAACATTCATAGCCTATTTATTTTGTTTAAATGAAATACCTCTTCAGACCTGTCATTATGAAATATTGACTTAATCTGTTAGAACTATTTTTAAAAATATGTTTGCCCTATTAGTATTTAATTGAAATGATCAGAGCCACATAGAAGTTTTATCTACAAGAAATGAGAGATTGAATACACAAAGTTACATCTTCTCTTGAAGATATTTGATTAATGTATTTTCTGTCAACATATTATTGAGCCTCCTTCCCCTCCTTTATATGTTTTTCTTTTCAAATTAATTTTTAAAATTTATTTACAGTAAATTTTACTCCTTTTGGTTCTTAAAGTTATATTTCTCCAAAACTACCACAAATTGCCCCTTTGTAACTAACCCCTCCTCCCACTCCCAAGTCTCTGAAAATCACTGATCTATTTTCTGATCCAGAATGTCACATAAATGGATTCATGCAGTACATAGCTTTTGAGTTCTGACTCTTTTTAATGAAATGTAATACATTAAAGATCCATGTATTAGTAATGTGTTCCTTTTTATTGATCACAGAATTCCAACCTATGGATGTACACAGCTTGCGTGTCAATTCACCAGTTGAAAAACATTTGGGTGGTTTCCATTTTTTGACAATTATGAATAAAGCCTTTATAATTTTATATAGGTTTTTGTGGGAATTTAAATTTCTGTTTCACTTGGGTAAATACCTAGGGTTGGGCTATGGGCCATAAATCAAGTATATGTTTAACTTAAAAAAAAAATTGCTATGCCCTTTGTCAAAGTGACTGTACTCTCCTGCATTCTCACCAGCAATGTTTGAGAGTTCTAGTTGCTCCAGCACTTTTCATTTTCAGTGTTTTATTAGTAGTAGTAGCAGTCGTAGTATTTTAACCATTCTAGTAGGTATGTAGTGCTAGGTCATTATCATTTAATTTGCAATTCCTTAATGACTAAGGATATTTAGTAACTTTTCATGTGAGCCCATCGATTTTATGCTCCACTAGCACAGAGTTTGCATGTTAATGCTAACCATCAAATCCTCAGCCCTTAATGTTCAGCATATATTGATTTTCAGTAAGTGCTTGTTAAACAAAAGAATATGTTCAAAAGTTAGAGAACACAGTCTTTATTTCAGGTCTTGCTAGTTAAGCCTCCATAAAAGTTGGAGAAAATAAAAAGACAGGAAATAAAAAGAATGCCTAAAGTATGTGCATGGTTTCCTTGCTTCAAGGTAGAGTCAGGACAAGAATGGAAGCTTGGAGGCAGTCCATGGTCACTGCTGCCACACCAGAATACACCAGTCTGAGCTGGAGATAAGCAGCAAGACTCAGCATCCCAAGCAAGAAGGTACACGTGACAACAAATCTCACTTTAGCAACAGCAATATAACTCTCTCAAAGACCAATCAAGTACAAAGCCCTCCTCCTCCTCCATTTCCTCCTTCTTCTCTTTCTCATCATCATCACATTTATTGAGCAATTACAGTGTGCCAGCACTGTTCCCTAAGTACTTTGCATAGAGTATGTCATGAAGTCCTCACAGCTCTGAGAACACGTGCTATTATTATTCTAATTGTGCAAATAATGAATTAATTCTTACAGCCTGCCCAAGGTCAGAACTGACCTTCACAACTTGTTTCACAACTAAGCCTCAAAGTCTGCTCTGTCAAACACCAAACCACTGCTACTTAACTCTACACAGCCACCTGCTCAGTGAGATTTCTTTGATGGTCTCATCTAACACATTGCATTCTACTGTAATCTATTTCTGGTTTGCCTGTTTCCTTGGACATGAAGACCTAAGGCCAGCCTACTGCATAGATCAATCAGGTAAGACAATTTCAGGGACCCTGGGAAGGCCCAGATGTCCTAAGTTCTCTCTGACACAAAGATTGATACATATTTCATTCTTTAACTTAAGATTTGGGATTGCATTGTTGCCAAAGAAAGGTAACATTTTAGTTGCTTTTAAAGTTAGTATGGGTGAAAAAATACCAAAGAGAAAAAGTTTTGATGGTAGTAGGGAAAAAAGAAACATGAGAACAGTGGGTATAGAGAAGATAAAGGTATAGGAGAAAAGATACAAAATAGAAAGATGAGAGTCTCCAAAGATATAGTGTTTGATATGTATTTAGTGAATAAATGAATAAATAAAAGATAACCTTGAGCCACTTCTCAAGTTCAGCCCACTGGGAGCTCTGGCTTTTTTTTGTTCAACATTCTTCCTTGCAGAGTGACAGGCTAAGGAGCCTCCCTGACATCAGCACTGTCCTTCAACTTAATCAACTGGGAAACACTGATGAATGATGACTCTTAACCAGTATGAAAGCTAAGGAAATAATTGCCAGGTGATCCCCTACTTGCATCATCTCTGATTTCACTAAGTTGAACATCACACTGCTCAAAGAGATCATCAAATGATTTCTGAGTAGCTTGAGGTACAATAAAGTGCAACACATTTTTCCTCCAGCACTTTCCGCTTAGTTTTTGTGATCAATCATGACAAAGTAAAACTCATTTGTGGAACTTATTAAAACTGAGAGATGAAGACACAGAGCAGCTGGCTGGATCCAATTCCTTACCCACCACAGTTCTAAGGGTTTGAGGCTCTTCAGGGTCAAGCCCAGATACCAGCAGGCATGGACATAAAGTCTATAACGTGGAGACTGTGATAAGAGTGGGTCATGGATGTGATCAGGAATAAAAGCGGGGAAGCTTGGGAATGGATTAGAGACAAACTAGGAGCACCCACATCTCCTACTCCTAATTCCTTCTCCACTAAAATTTAAAACCTACTCATCTAGACTCTTTTTCATGCAGGTTATTATGTCCACTTCTTGTATTTATAGGAACAGATAGTATAACCAGGAAGTGGTAATGCAATTAACCAAGAGTAGGAACTGAAGGGTGAAGGTTGGAGAAGAAAATGAGTTTTGCATATGTATGATATGAATTTCTGGTAGAGTAGTCACATGAAGATATCCACTGGAGACATAGTCTAGAAATTTTTAAAACATACTTGGGGCTGGACATAGAGATTTGAGAGTTATCAGCATATAGCTTGTAATCAAAATCACTCTAGTGTAGCTCTGACTCAGGGACCAGTCATCCTTGCTGAATTTGCCAGACATTGGACTTGATTATGCTCGAATTTCTGCATCTGGATCCCTACCCTATTCATGGTTCCTCAGTATTTCTTTGGGTCCCTTACCTCATTATTCTAAGACTGTGATAGCCTCCCGTGCTCCTTCTACCCCTTCCCAAATGCCCTCTAACACAGCCCTATGTAAGATCAAAATTTATCCTCAAGACTGTGCCTGGTATCTCTGTCCATCACTACAGTCTGGGCCTTGCCTGCTGTTCCAGAGGAGAGTTTCACTGGTTGCCACACCTCATGCATAGTTCACATTGCCCATCTGGACATCATTGCTATAGACACTTGTGAGACCATCTTGAAGACCCATCCCTATAGCCGTCTGACCTCTAATTCTACGTTTGCCAAGCTGCCATATAAGGAACACATTGATTATCTTATAAAGACTTATCCCACAGTATCTCACACATCTATGATGATCATATAACCAAATAATGTGGTAATACAGTCTCAGCACCTCTGATCCATCTCCTCCAGTTTTTAAAAAACTTTTTCTGCCTCTCTAAATGACACACCTTAGCATCCACACAAATGCATCGATTCTCATTGCCTTTTCTGCAAATCTGCCTCTCACGTCCTCTACAACCTTAAAGCTGCTTCTTTTCCTTGGGGCTTCTGATAAACCTCCTTAGGTCTTTTGTGTATGGCTACAACTTTAGGTTGGAATTCCCAGGAAACAGACTCTCAGCTGGAGATAGGCAGGCCTAGGAGGTTTATTGGGAGAACACTATAGAACAGCACTTGTAAGCAAATGAGGGGCATAGTATTGGCTGAGCAGAGGGAGAAAATGAACTGTGTTGCTTTTGCACCAGGGGCATCAGCTAATCCTACAGGAACCCTGAAGATGGATGGCACATCCAAGTTATCTTGAACTGGAGGAAAAGGACCAAGCCTTTAAGACCTTTCCATTAACAAGTCATTGGACAGAGACTACTTCCAGGAATGGGGAAACGCCTTGGGCAAAGCAGTTCCTTTCAGCTAAGAGCCATTGCAGGGAGAGGAACTCTCTATCGCCAGAAAGAGGTACTGGTACCTGGGGAATGGGTACTCAGTCCCAGAGATGGATCTGGATGCGTGACTCCATCCACCACATCTGTCATTCATCTGATGAACCCATCCCCATTCCTCCTTTGTTTGAAACAAGTCCAGACTAACTTCATACTAAAAGTAAAAACCTTCCCTGCCTCTCCTTCCTCCTCAAGTACTGCCCTACTCAAATGTGCAGATGTTGCCAGCTGTATGCGGTGGCCCTCATGACCATTGTGTGCAAAACAAGACCTACAGTACCAAGTGAATTCCATGTATATAAAATCAACAAACTATTAAACTGTTATGGCAACTTTATTCTAAACCATTCTAGTCCATTGGGAACTCCTTATGCTATTAACATAACAGGCTATCACAGATACATTGAATGCATTACATACATTTTTCTTACATGGTTAATGTACGTTATTAAAAAGAAAAAAACTTTAGAGACCTTGAAGCTCTACTCGCTAAATACATTGATACCTGTGCATTAAATTTTTTAACTAACTTTTAAGATGTGGCATGCATATATATATATATATATATATATATATATATATATATATATACACACATATATATAAATGGAATATCACTCAGCTATTAAAAAGAATGAAATAACACCATTTGCAGCAACATGGATAGACCTAGATATTATCAAACTAAGTGAAGTAAGGCAGACAGAGAAAGACAAATACCATATGATATCACTTATATGTGGAATCTAAAATATGACACAAATGAACAGATGTACGAAACAAAACAGACTCACAGATATAGAGAACAGACTTGTAGTTGCCAAGGGGGAAGGGGGTTAGAGGAGAGATGAATTGGGAGTTTGGGATTAGCAGATGCAAATTATTATATATAGGATGGATAAACAACAAGGTCCTTCTGTATAGCACAGGTAACTATATTCAATATCTTGTGATAAACCATAATAGAAAAGAATATGAAAAATAATATATATACGTATAACTCAGTCACTTTACTGTACAGTAGAAGTTAACAGAACATTGTAAATCAACCATACTTCAATAAATTTTTTAAAAATTTAACTAACTTTTCAATATGAAAAAATGGTTATGTTCTCTATGAAACAGCTACTTTTCCACTTTTTTTTTTTTTTTTTTCGTTACGCGGGCCTCTCAATGTTATGGCCTCTCCTGCTGCAGAGCACAGGCTCCGGATGCGCAGGCTCAGCGGCCATGGCTCACGGGCCCAGCCGCTCCGCGGCATGTGGGATCTTCCCGGAACCGGGGCACGAACCCGTGTCCCCTGCATCGGCAGGCGGACTCTCAACCACTGCGCCACCAGGGAAGCCCTTATCCAACATTTTGAATAAGAAACAGTGTTCCTTAAATATGCACTATGGTTACCAGGAAAAAATGTACTAGATTTATCATCAGGAAACCTAGATTTGAGATCAAACTAAGCATACTTAGTAGTTGTGTGATCTTGTATAAGGTAAAACCCATTTTGAACCTAAATTTTTCTCATCTGTAAAATGGTAGACGTAATAATAATGCAATCTGCCTCATAAAGTTAACCAAATAATTGAATAGCATTAACAATAACAAAAACTAATATTGATTCATTACTTCTTGCTAATCATTCTGTTAATTACATTACATGTATTTTCATATTTTAAGCCTCAGTATAACTCTAAGAAATATGTACTGCTATTTTTTCTACTTTAAGGAATAATTGAATTGAAAATGGAAAAGATTAAATAGTTTCCCCAAGGCCACACAACTAGTAACCATCAGGGCTGTCCAACTCCAGAGACAATGATTTAATTCTCTTCTACATTTCCTCAGTAAAATATACCTGAAAGTATTTTAAAGCTGGTAAAGCCTCATTTTAAATGCTCCTTTGTGTTGTCCTTTGTCTTTGTTGAGCTTCTTTTGTCCCGGGGCGTGTCTCTGTGGTGAGAAGGTAGTTAGTCTAAGTTCCATGTGGTCCATCACCTTGTCCGGACAGTTCATCCGGAACTTTAGCCTGGTAACAGGCAAGAGGCGGTGACAGCATTCGCTGGCACCAAAAGGACATGAAAGTTGAATTCACACTTCCTGGCAATATCTGATGGCAAAGTCATTCCCAAAGCCCAATGAATCAACTGCAAACATAGCAATTCTTGCAAGACTGAGGACACATTGCATATTTTAAGTGATACTTCCCACAGATTTATTCCTACATTGGTGAACATCCAATGGTATTAACATCTTACACTTTTTTATAAATTAGGCAAGCACCACTCTCTAAATATACTTTATTATTCCAGTGATGTAATGGGTAAGCTCAGCCTAGTTCCTTTTTTAATTACTCTATTTCACCATGCCAAAAAAAAAAATCTGTTTCAAAATATATCAGAACTCAGTCCAAAATATAAGCTATTCACCTGTAAAAATAGGGTTGGGGGACTTTAGAAAAATGTAATTACATTTTTTTAAGACACAAAAATACTTTAATTGCTCACTTTATTTTTCCAAGGTCTCTGAAAACTCAAAAGAGGGTCTAAACAGATTCTAGACTTTATAAAAGAAATTAACTTCCCAGATTAATATACTGTTTGCCAAGTTTCAGTTTAGAGTGAATTTTTACAACCAAGTTATAAAACTCCTGAAAAGACCGTGGGGACTAAGAATGGAAAAGCTCAGAGAACTCCAATATATCTGATGATAACTTAAGAGCCAAAAACACATGGTGAGATTGCTATCCCAAATGGTAAAAAAGGGGCAGAGTCAGTTCATATGGTAAAATAAATGATATATTTTATGGCCTTCATATATTTTGAAAGGCATGCCATAGTGTATTCTCTGAAACTTTTATTTGGATCTGTGGGAGACTGAATGACTCATTGGCTGGTAATGGGATACTGAGCTCTCTGCTTCGGGGCCACTGATACAAATCTTCCCTGGGAAGAGAGCGATATAAAATTGTTACAATAGATCAACTTACGTTTAATCCCCACTCACCACCCACCCCTGCACTCCGCACTCTCCATGCCTTGCCCAGGCCTCCAATCTTGAAGCTGAAAGATCTCATTTATAATTGAAAGATACATACATGTTTAATAAAGTAAAAATTGATGATTCTCATTCATTTTATCTCTAAGTCAGTCAATAAATAATTTGTGGAAACTTTAACAAAGACATCAAGAAACTAATGTCACATAGCACAGCTTATTAGCAAATGTTCAATGGACCTCCTTGGTGCTTAAAAAAATCAGCACAAAATATAAGAAAGTATCTATCTAATGAAAATGTATGCAAAGAACTGAGAATTTAAAGAAGTAGAGGAACAGGAAACACATTCATTGGGCACTTCCTATGGCTTGAGCATCACTTATACTTCCACTTTTACAACATTTAATTCTCATGATCCTCTGAGATAGATATGTTTTATTTACATGTTGACAGATGAGGAAACTGAAGCTTAAAGAAAGTAATTTGCTCAAAATGACACAGCTTGGAAGAGATCGGACTTAGACTCAAACACAGATCTCTATTATGCCAAAGCCTGTCTCTCGTTTTAGCCTTCAGCCTCTGGGAGTATGTTCAAGACATAAAACTCATTGTCCTCTGTCCCCAGCAAATTAAAACAACTGTGCTGCCAATGAAACTCCACTATTTAGTTTTCCAAACACAAGTAATCTATTCTTCTGGGGCATCTCTCCACCAAAAATCTTTAGCAACCTGATTCTAAATCTTCCATCGGAGCACACTTCATAATGACAAAAATGTATATCTCCATTCCATTAACAGAAATGCGTCACCTAGTGGCAACTCTAGCCTGTGACACTCAGAGCAAATCATTTTTAACACACTCTCCTCTCTATGACAAAATTATTATCAGAAATAATTAAGAAATGAAACAAATAATAATGAACAGAAAAGAATTGCAGGCAAAATTTTCTTTTATTGAAAATCATATATATATATAAATTATGTAGGTAACTGCTCCTAATTACTACGTAGATTTTAATAAAACTGAAACATCTACAAAAAGTACAATTTAGCACCAATGTAACATTGTATTTTTTATTTGTTCTTTAGTTTTAAAATGATATAAAAAGACATTAAGTTGAATTTTAAAGCTATTATTCAATTGCAGTAAAATATTTCACATATGAACAATTTGCACTTCCAGTGAAGAAATTTGTAGTTCACATTTTATATTTCAAACACTGATTTAAAATCCAAATGGTCACATAGGATGATAGAATTGAAGTAACTCAAGTTCTAGTTCTCCTTTTTTACAAACGCTTTATGACCATTTATCTCAAATCTACTGGTTAAAACACAGGAACATGTAGTGCCCTAGGAATTTAAGACACAAATAGTCCCTGAACAGTCGAATCCTTAACTAACTTCTCAAAACAAACGCTTATAGCTGAGTCCATATGTGTTGGGGAACCAGCTGTATCACTGGGAGTTCTCCAAATTAACTTCACATAGAAAACTGTTTATTACAGGCCACACAACAGAGATGTGTTAATTTGAAGCTTACATATATATTATTCAAATTCATCATTGTAATTGTTTAGAACTTAAGCCAACAAACATTTTTTTTGAGAGAGAAGTATTTTGTTAATGACTATCTAGAATTTCCAGCATGTGGTTATAATAAAAACCAACCTACTTTCAGTGAGTCTTATTACTGTTAAATTCCCTCCTGTTCTGCACCCAGGGCAGATCAATCACTGCCACTCGCTGAGGTTCAACACTGACTTACCAAAGATGTCTGCAATGGGATGATATCTCCTGTAAGGTATGGGTTATTTAACTCTTCCACCATGAAGTACAATTAAACTCTTTGTGGGAATCTTTCTTCATGGGGGAAATATCATTCCTTCTGACACTATGTGGCACTTCCCTCAAGTGCCCACTTGAAACTGCATGCCCTTAATCACCACCCCCAATAACAAAAGATGGAAACACTTGGCTGCTTTGGGGTTTTGGGTCATCTTAGTGCTATGTCCAAATTGCAACCAAGAGAATATGGCTACTTAATAGCATGAATAGGGTAATAAATATCAGATGACGGGCTTAATTATGTGACATAAGAACAGCTCAGGCAATTGTCCATCAAGAAAAGGCTGATAGAAGTCCAAGTCCTTGTATTAACATTTCACCTTAAATAAAGCTTATACTTTAATGTGGACGTGTTTGTCAGCTATTCTGCAGGAAATCATGTCCAGCATAATTAAAAATAGATTGGGGGGATATACAAAGTCTGTCATTTAAATCAACAAATAAACAAAGATGAATTCCATCATCTGTAAAACATAGTTGATCACCAAGATCAACCCTGAAGATGGATAGAAGGTGGAAAGACACGACAGAGATGGTATAGAAAATTATAATATAAAGTAGAAACCAACGATTAGGAAACAGGAGATGGAAAATTAGCAAAAGTCAGTGAAAAACAAAATCCAACTAAATTTGTCCAAAAATGCATTTTTTACAAGAGCTTTAAAACTCTACACATGAATTGACTTTTGCTCTAGTACATAAGAAAAGCACAACTTTGTGCCTAAACTTCTATATGAAATAATCCTATATAATACACTACATGCAAAACACACACACACAAAAGCAGCAACAGTAAAAATCACAACATGAGTTTAAAAAGTACTTGAGTCTGTCAAAACTTCTCTGCAATATAATCCTGTGATATTTGTGACAATAATTTGATTGTAAATTAAACTAAGTATTAGGATTTTTTTTTTTTTTTAAGGATCTTTTTTTTTCTTTAGATGTTGGGGGTAGGAGTTTATTAATTAATTTATTTAGTTTTGCTGTGTTGGGTCTTCATTTCTGTGCGAGGGCTTTCTCTAGTTGTGGCAAGCGGGGGCCACTCTTCATCGCGGTGTGCGGGCCTCTCACTGTCACGGCCTCTCTTGTTGTGGAGCACAGGCTCCAGATGCGCAGGTTCAGTAGTTGTGGCTCGTGGGCCCAGTCGCTCTATGGCATGTGAGATCTTCCCAGACCAGGGCTCGAACCCGTGTCCCCTGCATTAGCAGGCAGACTCTCAACCACTGCGCCACCAGGGAAGCCCTGTTTGGGGTTTTTTTAAACATCTTTATTGGAGTATAATTGCTTTACAATGGTGTTTTAGTTGCTGCTGTATAACAAAGTGAATCAGCTATACATATACATATATCCCCATATCTCCTCCCTCTTGCATCTCCCTCCCATTCTCCCTATCTCACCCCTCTAGGTGGTCACAAAGCACCAAGCTGATCTCCCTGTGCTATGTAACTCCTTCCCACTAGCTATCTATTTTACATTTGGTAGTGTATATATGTCCTTGCCACTCTCTCACTTCATCCCAGCTTAACCTTCCCCTTCCCCGTGTCTTCAAGTCCATTCTCTATGTCTGCATATTTATACCTGTCCTGCCCCTAGGTTCTTCAGAACCATTTTTTATTATTTTTTTTTTAGATTCCATATATATATGTTAGCATACGGTGTTTGTTTTTCTCTTTCTGACTTACTTCACTCTGTATGACAGTCTCTAGGTCCATCCACCTCACTACAGGTAACTCAATTTCGTTTCTTTTTATGGCTGAGTAATATTCCATTGTATATATGTGCCACATCTTCTTTATCCATTCATCTGTTGATGGACACTTAGGTTCCTTCCATGTCCTGGCTATTGTAAATAGAGCTGCAATGAACATTGTGGTACATGCCCCTTTTTGAATTATGGTTTTCTCAGGGTATATGCCCAGTAATGGGATTGCTGGGTCATATGGTAGTTCTATTTTTAGTTTTCTAAGTAACCTCCACACTGTTCTCCATAGTGGCTGTATCAATTTACATTCCCACCAGCAGTGCAAGAGGGTTCCCTTTTCTCCACACCCTCTCCAGCATTTACAGTTTGCAGATCTTTTGTTGATGGCCATTCTGACTGGTGTGAGGTGATTCCTCATTGTACTTTTGATTTGCATTTCTCTAATGATTAGTGATGTTGAGCATCCTTTCATGTGTTTGTTGGCAATCTGTATATCTTCTTTGGAGAAATGTCTATTTAGGTCTTCTGTACATTTTTGGATTGGGTTTTTTGTTTTTTTGATATTGAGCTGCATGACCTGCTTGTAAATTTTAGAGATTAATCCTTTGTCAGTTGCTTCATTTGCAAATATTTTCTCCCATTCTGAAGGTTGTCTTTTCTTCTTGTTTATTGTTTCCTTTGCTGTGCAAAAGCTTTTAAGTTTCATTAGGTCCCATTTGTTCATTTTTGGTTTTATTTCCATTTCTCTAGGAGGTGGGTCAAAAAGGATCTTGCTGTGATTTATGTCATAGAGTGTTCTGCCTACATTTTCCTCTGAAAGTTGTATAGTGTCTGGCCTTACATTTAGGTCTTTAATTCATTTTGAGTTTATTTTTGTGTATGGTGTTAGAGAGTGTTCTAATTTCATTCTTTTACATGTAGCTGTCCAGTTTTCCCAGCACCACTTATTGAAGAGGCTGTCTTTTCTCCATTGTATATTCTTGCCTCCTTTATGAAAAATAAGGTGACCATATGTGCATGGGTTTATCTCTGGGCTTTCTATCCTGTTTCATTGATCTATATTTCTTTTTTGGTGCCAGTACCACACTTTCTTGATTACTGTAGCTTTGTAGTATAGTCTGAAGTCTGAAAGCCTGATTCCTCCAGCTCCATTTTTCTTTCTCAAGATTGCTTTGGCTATTCAGGGTCTTTTGTGTTTCCATACAAACTGGGAACTTTTTTGTTCTAGTTGTCAGGACTTTTTGAACCATTCTTAGCTAAATCCTTAATGATTCTTTATTCTGGACCTGGATTTTTTATTTAGTTTTCATACACTGCTATGTTATAAGAATAAATGCCTCTCCATAAACACTTCTCTGAATGTTGCCTTCATCTTCACCTTCTTGCACTAACTGAAATCTGAAGCCCTGGAGGACATTGCTACCTTTGTGGTGCTTTTAAGGGTGGCCCTTTTTCCTCCTCCACCCCACTTCCCACTAAGCCAGAAAATGGCATATATACTTAGTGCTCTTCATTTCTTTTCCCAGTCATTAGTTCCTCCACATCCCTACAAGTGCCCTGCTCCTTTGAAGCACTTGGACTCTATTCCCCTGCCATGTTGCAGTCATCTACCATCCTTCTGGACCCAGTCTTATGGTCACTCTTTCTCCTTCAGTGAATATTTGATTACCAGTTTACTGCCCATCTCTCTACCACTGCTTTGTCATCTTTCTCTGAAAACCACTAACTCAATGGAAACTCACTTCCTAGAAATTCACTTCCTTGATGTCCTTATCTCCAATCATCTTGTCTTTTACTTATATCAGGTCCCTCACCCCATTTTCACAACACCAATAACTACGTCACCTCAAAAACATCAACTATATGGTCATGAAATTATTTTAACCCCCTCCCAAGGAGCTTAAAAAATTGACCAAATCACTTTTCATTGTATTATCCTGTCATATCCTTACTTCCTTCTTTATACAACTTGCATCCCATTCTATGGACCATCCTTATGACTACTCCTGTGTATATACCTGGGCTCCCCTACCTGTCTTTTATTCTGCTATAATTACTTAGCAAAACCATATTCCTGGTTAAAAAGGACTCTCCATCCACTCTCTGCTTTTATCCAGGCATCTGAATATGCAGACTGATATCACTAAATTTATGTCCACACACCTCAAAACGTCAGCACTGCTTAACACTCCAACTGCAGTACCCTAATCATTTTACTTTCCTACTCTCTGAGACAACTATTTTACACCTTGTCTTTTATCATCAAAACACTGACATCCACTATCCTCCTTACTGCTCTCAGCTGTTGATCTTTTTTCCAGTTCAAGAAGC